>NW_022196913.1:22048688-22050417 GCF_008632895.1 Mastomys coucha | reverse complement strand
TCTTCCTGCTCCTCTGTGGTAATCCATCTCCTTTGTGCTGAAACTTGAGGTTTGGGTGAGCAGACACACAGAGTGAGATTTATTTGGGGCTTGTGGTTTCAGATGTTTCTGTTCATGACTACTTGGCTCTGTAATTTCTAGCCCATGCACTGTGAGAGAGCATTTCTCTGTGGAAAATGTGCATAGAGCAAAGATGTTCCCTTCATGGCAAGCCAGGAAGCAACAACAATGCATTTGTAGTATAGATTATATTGGTGAGTTACCATAAGCCTGTTTGAGTTCACTGAGAAGTTGGCTGTAGAAGTGGATTGGTTTCCTTTTTGGTTCCAAGCATCTTTGTCTCAAAGTATCTTCCAAGGCCTCTTGTCCACAGATGACTAGCCCCACTAACTGCCAGAGATGGGGAAGAAAACCGCAAAATAACCTAAGACCAAAAACACAGGCCCTGGAAACATCTAAACGGGGAACTGTTTCCAACAGACATTACTATTGTTTATCCCATGGCATAAAAATGCCCACAGTGGTAAAGAGAAGCCAGAAGCTTACTCATGA
This sequence comes from Mastomys coucha, assembly GCF_008632895.1. Lineage (NCBI taxonomy): Eukaryota > Metazoa > Chordata > Mammalia > Rodentia > Muridae > Mastomys > Mastomys coucha. The sequence continues at coordinate 22,049,865 of NW_022196913.1, read as the reverse complement.
GAGGGTTGGAAGCCGTTGTGTCACATCACTGAAATAAGTAGTCAATAAAGTCAGTGATCTCATCATGGCGATTCAGACCCCATAGGCTCACTTGCACCTTGAATTTGATGATTGATTGGTTGGTTTTTATAGTTGTATTTATTAGTAGCATTTTGGTGGTAGGAGGGGTAGGACAGGGGTGGGGAGTGAGGAGGGAGAGGTTAATGCACCAGTGCCATGGTACCTGTGTGGAGGTCAGAGAACCACTTCCTAGAGTTGGTTCTCTCCTTCCACCATAGCTTTGGGGATAAATTCAAGTCATCAGGCACGGGAAGCAAGCACTTTACCCACTGAGTCATCTTGCTAGAGGCCTTGGTGCTAGTAATTGCTTTCCATATGTGTGGTAAGGGCAAGAACGATCCAAGAAAGGGCAGCAAGCTGCACATAAGACCTAGAGTTTGGAATTAGGAGAGGAAAGTGTGTGCCAAGATGATTCCTAGAGCAATGGTGGGGAGAGAAGGGGAATGGCACTTTCCAGGAGATGTGGGTGGTTATGAGCTGTCTGTGAATGGGAATTCATCATGTGAGTAAACAGAAAAACAAGTAGTGCTTACAGGAATGATTGTAGATGCTTTACAGACTGATGTACTCAGGTAGACCTCTCAGCAACCTGTGAGGTTGGGAATATTATTAGCTACATTTACCTATGGGAGCAGAGGGGCAAAGTCCCCCAGCTGGTAATTGGGGGAGCTGGAAGCTGACCTCATACTAGGCTGGCTTTTCTGGACACCTGTGGTGGTTTAACTGAAAATGGTTCCCATTGGCCCGTAGGAGAGGCACTATTATGCGGTCCGGTCTCATTGTAGGAAGTGTGTCACTGAGAGTGGCATTTCAGGTCTCAGATGCTCAAGCCAGCCCCAGTATCTCACTCTCTTCCTGCTGTCTGCTAATCCAGATGTAGAAATCTCAGCTCCCTCTCCAGCACCATGTCTGCCTGCATGCCACCATGCTTATAGCCATGATGACAATGGACTAAACCTCTGAACTCTAAGCCAGCCACAACTAAATGCCTTTTTTTTTTTTAATTAAGAGTTGCATGTCCCTTCAAGCAGTAGAAACAAACTCTAAGAAAGCCTCCTTCCGGCTCTGACAGTACCTGACTAACACAGATGTAGAGGCTCATAGCCATCCATTGAAC
>NW_022196913.1:22046789-22048186 GCF_008632895.1 Mastomys coucha | reverse complement strand
AAATTTATATTGAGAAAAAAAAAAAAAAGAAAGCCTCCTTCCCCCCAGTCTGGAAACTGTCATTTGTGTATCCTCAGACTCTCACTGTCCTCAGGGCACCTATCTGCCCTCAGTGATTTATGGTATCTGTGCCTTGCCACAAAGAGAATACCAAAAACCAGAATTGCTATATCATGGTTGACTTCTCTTCCTTTGAAAACTAAGTTAACCCCAAACTTTTGTGGTTTATTCTACGAGGACACCTTGAACTTCTAGCTTCCCCTCCCCCCTTTGGTCTAGTATCCAGATCTTCTCAGCCTGTGCGTTGGCTGCTCTTCGATGCAATCTTCTCTCTGCCTCCATGAGTATATCAGTAGGCATTAGAACCCCCATCGGGAATGATGTATAATAGGGGATGCATGGATGGATACTAAACAATCTTTAGAGCTGATTAAACAGTCCACAGGTGGCTAGACCTGGAATCTTAAGTCTATCTTAAGTCTGCAGAATAGCTTTCTTGGGGTAAGGATATGGGGGGGAGAGACATGGGCAGATCCGGCACTAATGTATCAAAGTAATTCTGGGGACTTTTCTACACCCACCTTGTTCACAAAGAAGTGACATGGCAGCTTTATATTTATTAACAAGCTGCAAACATTAAAACTAGGCAGGGTTCATCGATTCTAACCTGACCATGCTGTCTTGGACTGCTTCCCAGCCATGTGCCCCATTACTTGCCATCTGAGTCTTGCCCTGGCTCTTCAGCTCTATGTATGTCCTCACGGTTAATCCCTTGGCAAACTTTCTTAGCAAATCCTCTTGTGTAGGGCAGTGGTCTGTTCAGGCAACCTAGGCCCAGTAGAGTAATAGGCCTAAATCCCTGGAGCCCCAGTGGGCAGTATCCTTGCCTGCAAGGGGCGGAAGGAGTTCGGTTATAACTCCTGGGTCCTTGGCTCCTGTTTCAGTCACAACCTCTCACAGCTGCCCCCTCAGGAGATGTGTGCTCTGTCAGGTAGACAATGTCCCAAGCTCCCAGCATTCTAGCTGGATCCTTCCCCCCAGTCATCTGACTACAGCCAGGCATGGCCCATCCCACAGACAGATAGCCACGCCTCACACAATATAAGGGGTGGTTTGCCCTCTCCCCTCTCTCTTGTTTTTGTTCCTTCTCTTGCCCTCTTTCCTCTCTTGCCCTCTTCCTCTCTCTCTTGCTCTTTATTCTGTCAGTCCCTTGCTTCCTTCCTTTCTTTTCTCTCTCTCTCTCTCTCTCTCTCTCTCTCTCTCTCTCTCTCTCTCTCTCTCTCTCTCTCTCTTCCTCTTCTCCTCCCTTTCCTCTCTTTTCTTTATCTTTACATGACCGGCCTATTTTCTCTTTCCTATAATAAAATATCTCACTCATGCATTGCCTCCTTTTAACT
>NW_022196913.1:22032445-22046537 GCF_008632895.1 Mastomys coucha | reverse complement strand
TTTTTTTTTTTTTTTTTGGATTTTCAAACAGGGTTTCTCTGAATAGCCCTGGCTGTCCTGTCCTGGAACTCACTCTGTAGACCAGGCTCGCCTTGAACTCAGAAATCCGCCTGCCCCTGCCTCCCAAGTGCTGGGATTAAAGGCCCAGCTCAGGCCCACATTCTTGATCCTCCCCCACACCCCCTCTCTCTCTGCCTGGAACCCCCTGACTGAGATCAGAGGTCCTGAGCTATGTTCTTCTCCTGCCTAGCTATTGGCTGGTCAGCACTTTATTAGGTAATCAGAGGTGATGGAAAACAATCTTTAGGCATCATTGACACAGGAGATACTCCAATAATCATGGCAATGCCAGCGTCTGAACGGCAACCACATCTGGGCACAGAAGTCAGCATCTGAACACACACAGTGCACAACATCATCCCCCAACACTATTGTGCTAGAAGAGCCTCTTGCCTGGCTGGCCAGTATTCCACTAAGGGTTCGTGTCTGAGTCACACTGTTTGTGACAATTCTTACCCAGCAGTCTGGATAGCACCTTCTAGCACTATGACAGCCAGACAGCCAGGAAGAAACTTCTAGACTAGTAGCAGCTTGAAGCATATACACATCTTCAGCAACAGAGCCTTTCATCTGGTTCTGGGAGGGGTGGGGGGCAACCAACAGTAACGGCAATTTCCATAGTCAGAGAAGACTTTGGTATTACGCCCAAACTGGCCCGTTCAGAAAGTTGTTTATTCACCCCTCCCCTACTTCGTCATTTGACTTGGTGCTATGGAACTTCAGTATGGGTACATCTATTTGGGTTCAGTTCATTAGGCATCCCACAGTAGCTCTGTCCAAGCCAATGGTTTCCTAGGCATCCCATTTCATATTAACACACTTCAGAAACAACTTCAGCAGGACTGGAGGATCACCAAGTCTAGAGGCTGTCCACAATAAGGAGAGCTGACAGATAAGTATTCAATGAGCATAAGCCACACTACGCCTCTGCGGAGCATGATATACTGGCAGCTGTTTCATGTCTACCTTCCAAATTCCATGTGCTAGGCCCCGGTGGTGCACACCGGCCTGGGATTATGCAGGGAACTGAGTTCTGCGACGAGTTCCAGTTTCACTAAACTGCTGCCATCCTAAAGCGCATACCTGGGAAGATGAGGTCCAATGTGTGACTAGGATCATTACTTCTATCTAAAAATGGCAGAAAGTAGGTTAGAGAAGCACTTGGGGCTCTTCCAGAGGACCCAAATTCAGTCTCTGGGACCCACATTTGGTGGCTCACAACTTCCTGCCAGAAAACCCAGCTTCAGGAGATCCAAAGAGCTCTTTTGACCTCCTTGGGAACTGTACTCATATGGCATACACAGAGGCAGAAACGCACACACACACAGAGGTAAATAGATATATTTTAATGCTGAAGAGAAAAGGGGGTAAAAGTCCTGCCCAAGGAATTTCCTCTTTCTTGTTTACTTCACGCTTCATTTTGGAGGAAAGATCTGCATGGCTGACCCTGACAGTTACTTCTTCAGAAGCACCCAGATCCTCTGCTCTGGACTTTTCCCCAAAGGACTGTCTTTTATCACAGTTCAGAATGCAGGAACAAAGGATCCCTGACAGTTTAGATTTTGGGAGGGACAGCTAATTTTTAAGGGTCTGAAATGTGTGAGTATGTCTTCATCCTACACTCTTAAATCCTGGGCAGTCATAACCAGCATAAGTCTCTATGATGGTACCTGCCCGAGTTCTTTTTATTTCAGTACTCCCAAGGTTGGCGGGTGTGGACTTTGTCTCCATGGTTACCGAGCTTCTTCCCTTGGCTACAGCACCTGGACTCACCCTCATCTCCATCCCGAGCTTCTGATTGATTCATCCTGGGGAGGCCTGTTTCCCAGTGATGATGATGACGATGATGATGACGACGATGACGATGACGATGACAACAATGACGATGATGATTGTTTCAGGCCACATTAGAGAGTAAGTAGTCTCTGAGTCAGGAGCACAGGCTTCCAGGACAGGCTTCATAGGTTGGACTTCCGGTTCACCATCTGTTTGCAGTGTGACCTTGGACAATGCCTCGGAGCTTTACATAGAAAACGAAGAGATGTAAAAATAGCAACAACTTGAGGGGATAATAGTGAAGATTAAGTAAGTTCTGATATAAAAGTATAGATGAATCTATAAATACCCTGTTCATAAGATTACACATAAAATACAGATTTAACAAAGAGTGAGTGTACTCAACAAAGCTTTGCTATTCTTTTAATTCTGAATATGATTTGTGGCTCATTTATTGTGTAGTGAGTGTATATTGGAAACTATTCTAGGCCTCCAGATCTTTTGCATTTTTAAGGCCTAGAAGACATGCTTAATTTCTCAATAATTAGTTGGTTTTCATGTGTCTTCATTTTGGACTCTTCGAATTCTAGGGCAGTACCAAAAGAATGCGTCCGGAAAAAAGATTATGATAGAAATTCAGCAAATGTCATCTCTCTGTGTGTACTTATATATACATGTGTATATATTTGTTTATTTATATATAAACACACGTATATAAACATTTGGAGCTTTACGGAGAAGCTTAAGTTTAATTTTCTAGTTGTCCACGGGGTGGCAGCACTGCTTTGTAATTTTGCTGAAGAGTATTGTCCACTCTGGCCATTGCCACAGACCGGCTGGCTTGTTTGGATTTTGAACGTGGCTTCGTAGATCTCAGATTATTTCACACCCTTATTTAGACTCAAGTTCATCAACAACGTAGACAAAGAGCACCTTCGCACTGAATGATACTGTTGTCTCTTCGTGGCATGGAACACAATTTCAGTTTGCCCCAAAGGATCTCTCTCAGCCGTGGTTCTCAGCAGTGACGCTTGTGTGCAGGGAACGCAGTGAAACAGGTCTTCCCAGAGGTCATCGGACCTGACAGTCCAGGTTCGATATCAGGAGTGTCATCTTAGGAAACCAGCTCCTCACTTCCCTGCCCTGAGGACCCACCCTCAGCAGGGAAGAAGAGGAGAGAGTGTGTCAGACCAACCTGGCGATCTCTGCTCTCCTGAGTCCCTTGTTTACCCAGGAAGAAAAAGGAAAAACAGAACATGCAGTGTTAAAAGATAACAGGGGACTGGAGAGATGGCCCAGTGGCTCGTTTGCTTTCTGCTCTTGCAGAGGACAGTGTTCAGTTCCAAGCACCCACAAAAGGCCTCACAACTGTCTGTGACTACAGTTCCAAGGGATCCCAGTCCCTTTTCTGACCTCCATGGGCTTCTACAGGCAGATGGTGCTCAGAAATTCAAGCAGGCTCATATACACATACATAAAAAAATAAGTTAATCTTTAATAAAAACCTAACTAGAACAATATCAGTTTTTACATCATGACGACGTCACTGAAACTCTATGCCCCAGCAGGTTTTTCCGGGTCTAGCTGCCTACTTTCTTACACCTTCAGGATTATTTGGTTGGAACCTGTCCCTGTAGAAAATCTTTTGTTTTATTGAAGTCCAAGGGGATTTGCTCTGGGGAAACTTTTGGAGACAGAGTTATGGCGCCCTCTGGTGACGCCTCGTAGGCATAACCATCCTGGTTTCCGTCTCTCCCACCAAACAATCCAGGTTTTGCTTTTTGAATCCTCGGTAAACCCACTTTAAGATTGTTAATTTTCACTTAATTTTGGGATCCCCAAAGTAGATGTTATGAGACTGTTTATCAGAAATGTGTAATCAAAGCAGAATTGAAGAGGAAGAACCAATAACTGAGTTAAAAATGTCAATGGGTTGGGTGTCCAGAGAACTGGTACTTACGACCCCCAAGCCCCCTTCCCCATCTTTTTCTGGAAGATAGTATAAGTGACTTCCTCCCCAGTTGCACAGACCATGTCCGTTGAGGATTCTACCTCCACCAAAATTTTTGGCAGTGTCTCGTTAGAGGGTGGTGCCAGGTCCTGCTCTTTATGCCAGGAAGTGTCACTGGTAGGTAACACACACTTTGCACAGCGGCCAGGGAGCCAGTGCCTCGACCTCGGTGGTACCCACAGCTGTACTCCTCATTTGCAGTCTTAAACATGCTGAGTTACAATCTTTAAAGTCGAGATAAGGGTCATGTGTTTTGGAGAAATCCTTAAGTGATTGCCTGGCAAGCCACGCTGTGGGCATCACAAACTTGTGGATTTGGAATGTGGATTCCAAAGGCCAGGCTGCACGCTTTTCTTTTTTGGTTCTAGGGATGCAATTCAGTCTTTGGCTGTGCTCGGAAGTGCTATACCATCATAATACATTCCTAGACCCAGTGTCTTTTTTTCTTCTGCCACGAACACACTCTCTATCAACCGCACTCTACCTTTGTCTGTCTCAGCAGTATTCTGGGTGCACAAGTGGGAGCTTCCTTGTTTTCCCTCTGAAAAATGCTTCCCAATTCTCCCAGTCCTGAATGGCAAGTTCAGTGGTTGTAGCCAAACGCTTTGGTAAGCAATGTTATATTTTTAAAGAAGCAGTTCAGCTGGGCATGGGGCTGCACGCCTTAGTTCCAGCACCAGGGAGGCAAAAGCAAGCCAAGCTCTGTGAGTTGAAGACCCAGCCTTGGCCCCAATCCCTCAAAGTACCTTTCATTGCCTTACCCTAACATCGACCCCTCATAGACTTTGTAGGACCAGCTTGAGCTGCTAGACCTGACTGGAGCCAAAAAGGAGCCGAGCTCCACTCCTGCTTGCATTACCTACCACTCAGGCTGGTTCAACAGGCTCTGACTGACACATTGACAATCGCCTCTCCATCAGGCACACCTGACGGCTGAAAGAATAATCTCTACCCTACAGAGAAGAAATGTAGAACAGCGTACTTGGGAGGTTAGCTATCTTTCTCTAACATTGTCTTTTTTTTTTTTTGCCAGCATTGACACCTTTTTCACCCCTTTGATGGATTGTTATTCATATTTTCAAACAACCCAGAGACTTGCTAGCAAAACACTTAGCTTTTGATCAGTTTTTTTTTTTCTTCTGGGAACTGAGGCCTGACCAAAAAAATCTTACTATATTTGCTCTCGAGTAATCTGGAGAGACACTTTTGTCTGCTTTAGGGCTTTGCAAACCCAATTTACATAATCACCCAGAGCCTTTCTACTTCATAAAGATCACAAACCAAGATGGAGCTCAGCAAAACCACTAAAGCCTCGCACCAGTCCTGCGGTCTCTGAGGTCCCACTTCACTCTCCTGCACAGTATTATCAGACCCAGTGAACGGACCATCAAAGAACGTGACTTTGCTAAACAAGGATTTTTTTTGTTTTGTTTTGTTTTGTTTTTTGTTTTTCGAGACAGGGTTTCTCTGTATAGCCCTGGCTGTCCTGGAACTCACTCCGTAGACCAGGCTGGCCTTGAACTCAAATTCACCTGCCTTTGCCTCCCAAGTGCTGGGCACCACCACTTCCTGGCCTAAACAATGATTCTTTTAGCATCAAAGAATACTTCCTTTAATATGCCCATATCCGTAGTTAGGCTTGTCTACCCCACATTTCCTGCCAGTCTCTGATATTCATGAAAATACCCAGTGGATAACCAAGTGGCCTGCATGAGCCAGTTCATCAGGGACTTTGCTTGACCTTATACAGCTTTTGTCTCCAGGGGCCTCGGCTTCCATGGGAGTCACACCAGTTCCACTCACTCCCATTCCCTGTGTCCTCAAAAGCTGGGCTGTAAGAGCTTTTACTACTTATTAGAAGCCTTTTCTAATGCAAGCGGTTTATATGCAAAGTAGTCCCTGTTCATCACAGCTTTTTGTACTAAGCCATTATTAAGGTACCCATGTGAAAGCTGCTTATGGATGTTTCCTTTCATTAGAATTAAAGGTCAGACCAGACCTTCACTTCTACCTCACTCTCTCCAACCTCAATGTCTGACTCTTCCCGTGGCTCCTAAAGATCTTGGAACCCAGAAAGGGCTAATGAGCACAGATCTAATTTTTGCTTTCTCCTGCATCCCACCAACTCTAAGAAGGCATCACCTCTATCTCATCGCCCTTTGTCTTTTCTTGCCCAGTAGAAATCTAATTCAGAAGACATCACGTGTGTGCCCCTTGTCATCGTAATTCCTTCCTTCTATGGGTGAGTTCTCTCTGGACAGATGCTGGGCATTCAGTGACAGGTCCTATCATGAAAGTGCCACTATAGCCAAAGCTCACCCCGTAGTTGGGTCTTTTGGAAATTGTAACATATTTTTGAGTCAACATTTTGAGTCAACCTCATGAGACAGACTTCATTCATCAAAAAGGTATGCCATCTTACACTACATAGATGAAGGTGACCACAGTAACATTTCCCTTTAATGATGTTTCACTCTCAGACGAATCGGTCAAGCAGCATTACTTATCTGTAGCAAGAGAGCATCCTGTACTACACAGGGAAAGGTAGTCATATTGATAGTGCTGCAGCATACATGCCGCCTTCAGGCTCATCAGCCTCCACTGTGTATCTTATCCCTCACTGCAGAGGCCATACGGTGGCTTCTCTTCAGTTTTTATCTTAGTTCCTGTTTGTTTGTCCATAGCGTTTGTAAGACTTTTCCTAGGGAAGTGCAAGCATCTCTTCACACCAGAAGGAGCATCAAAGATATGCAGAAGAAAGGATGCAGCCGAAGTCTAGTGTAGCAAACCGATGAGTTTATTGGGGTTATTTATGGGAGCATGGGCCAGGGGTGCTGCAAAAGCAGCTGAAAATCCTACCCTATCTTAGGGGTACTCACAAATGAGGCATCCTTGGCGCTCCCTGCCCGGCTTACAGTTAGCTCCACCAGACTCTCCTCCTCTAGGAACAGTAAGCACACGCAGAACCTCAGGAAGGGACCTCGTGAGCCTTTTACCTTCCCAAGCACCTTATAGATGAGTTTGCTGGGCCTCAACAGCTTCCTGGCATCAAGCGTCTTTCTCCTTCCAGGAGAGAGATTTCCATTTGCGGGAAATGGCTACACTACACAACAGTAGCTATGAGAGAAAGGGTTAGAAGGTTCCAGGGTATCCACCAGAGAATGACAATACTTACAATAGAACATATTGGTTATGATGAGATTTAAAGCAGTACTATCCAGAACCTCTTACAATATGCTAGGCATGGGTTTCCCTGCTTGTGACCCTAGCACTCAGGAGGCTAAGGCAGAAGGATTTCAAGCTTAAGGACCAGATCTACAGTGAGACTCTGTGTCAAAAAAACAAAAAGAGGAGGGTAGAGAGAGGGAAGGAAAAAGCAGAAGAGGAGGGGAAGGGGAAAGAAAAGGTGAGAAGAGGGGAGAAAAGAAAGAAAAACTTCTTGCAGTGACGGGCTGGCTTCACACCTGCTCTGTTCCTAGGTGGATGTGTTTAGTGTTCGCTTGAAATGTGTTTGATGAAACTGAGAAAATTATTTTTTATTATATTCAACTTTTGTTCATTTGAGTTAAAACAGATCCCACCGTTATTGAATTACATAGGATCTAGAGCAGCCAAGAGTGACTGATCATGAAGGAGCTGCTACTCGGTATTGGAATTGATGACCTCACCTGCCCAGGTCCCTCTACCTCTGCTCTACTTGTCTTGACTCTGCACCAGGGGAAGGAACCCACCCCACCTCTCCCACCTCTCCAACCAAGGACATGAAGCATCTCCTTCAAAGGTCCTCCCTAGGAGAAGAAGCTGTTCTGACGGTGGGAACCTGAGAGTGTTGTGATCATAAAAAGAGAAAGAGCTATAAGAATATGTTCTGGTGAGGTGTGGCTCTGCCAGCCCATGCTGAGGCATCCCTTCCCCGAGGGACCAGACACATAGAATAGAGTTTATGTAGGGAACGGGGAGGAGAGTTAAGAGGGTAGCAGAGGTAGGAAAAGGCAGAGAGGAGAGAGGAGAGAAGTAGGGGCCGGCCATGACCACGTGGAGGGGGGAAGGGAATGGGGAGAAAGGGGGAGCAAGGGGCAAAGAGGCAAGGGAAAGAAGCAGGAGTAAGAGAGAGAGGGGAGAAGCCAAGCAGCCCCTTTTATAGGGCCAGGCCTACGTTGCCAGGTAACTGTGGGGAGGAGCATACCTGGCTGAAGCCAGGTATCTGTGGGGGTGAAGTTTATATAGAATGCTAACAGAGAGAATGCTGCTGCCCACACTCTCTTCTTCCTTTCTTTGGGAATTTGAGAACGGAGAAGGGGAAGATCAAAGGGAAAAATGCTTCCTCCAGAGGCACGAGAGTCCCTGTGAGAAACAGAAGAGGAGGGACCTCTGAGGGGAACACGATATTACTTACTTGAGAGCAGTTTCGCAGTAGGTGAACAGAGTCCTGTCCCTGCTAGGAACTAAGGTTCATTGTCTTCCTCCATTGTTCTTAGAACTTCCTATTCTGTATTGGAGTTGGGAGACCTTTCCAGAACATGGACTTGTTTCATACGCGAATTGATTCTCAGAATGATTTCTAAAGGAGTAAAATGGCTAGAAATAGAGTGTCTGAAGGTTACGGTTGCCAACGGCACCTTCCCTCTGGGTAAGACACACTTCTGTATTTCATACACCCATCGTCTCAGGCCTCGGACATTCCTTCCCCAGTCGGGTAGAGATAGACATGGGGTCGTTTTCCCAGATATGAGGATGAAAGTAGTGTATTAAAAGAAAAATAAATTTAACAATAAGGTTTAAAGAGAGAAGGAGAGAGGGAGACAGTCAGGGAGAGAGGAGGGGGGACTACTACGAATACTACAATGGCCATCAAGGAGGTCAGGCCCTTGTGCTGCAGAAGTAAATCAGCTGAGATATTAAGAAAGCAGATTTCTGCACTGGGTAAGAAGACCAAGGTCTAGAGTTCAAGGGAGGGGGGCTGGGGGCCAGGGGAGACGTGTGTCTAGCTGAAGCATGAATTCAGTCTGGTATATTGTAAGTGACCTTGGAGAGGTCACCTACATATCACAAGCCTCAGTCGCCTCCTCTGTACAGTGTGGTTCATCATACCAACTTGCAATCCACCTGTGAGTGACCATACACACTGTCTTAATTATCAGGAGAACTTTATAGAGACAAGTGAAGCATCTATCACTCTTGAGGCTGCTTTTACATGAATGTTACAAAAGCCAAGGCTGGAGTTCACCAAGTGAACCTGTCACTGTTTCTACCTTCCACTCCTCCCCTTAGCATTTCATCAGAAGACTGACAGCTCAAGAGAAAAATAACTGCAGAAAACAGTTGAAAGTTCCAAATGGCTGTAACTATGAAGACTAAAATGTGCCCAATGCTTTGAAAGCAGCTTATTAATTTTAGAGGTACATTAAAACATTTTGGTTTGAATTAACTTATTTTTGTTGAGTTGCAACGATCTATCCGAATGTAAAACCTAAGAACCATTCTTCCCAATGATTTCCAGGGAGCAGGACTCACTTCCCACGAGGGCAGAAAAGCTGCCTCCTAAAATTACACTTGCTCTGACTTGTCAAGGTGTCCCTCTGTGTTGTTCTTTTGTCAACTAATGAGCCCAGCTACCTGCACCTCTAATCCAATAATCCAAGTTGAGAGTACCTCTCAACGTGTGGGAGGGAAGCTACATAGATCCAGGGATGCAGACCTCCTAAATCTAAAGATTGTGTGTTCCATAGAAACAAAAATCAAATGGACAGACTTGATGAATAAAGGCCCTCCTTATACCTATAGAACCCAGTGGCCAGAATGAGCTCTAAACTTTTGAAAATGTACACTTTATATTAATGCAGAGAGAAACTTAGACTTTAAAAAAAATAAGACTGGGCTTTATGTATTAACTAATAAGTGGATATTAGCCAAGAAAGTAGAGAATATCTAGGATACAATCCATAAAACTCAAGAAGGCTAACAAGCTGAAGGGCACAAGTGAGGATGCCTCAGTCCCACTTGGGAGAGAGAAGAAAGCAATCAGGAAGGATAGAGGGAGGGAGGGGCCTGGGTGGGAGAGGGGAAGGAAAAAGGGGAACATGATTAGGCATTGGGGAGGAGGAACAGGAGAGAAGCCCTGAGGGCCTGCAGAATGAATGGAAATATGCAACCTCAGGGAGTGAGAGGTAGGGGGGCGGCCCTCTAGAATATACCAGAGACCTGGGAGATAAGAGACTCTTAGGACTCAAAGGGAGGGACCATAGATGAAATGCCCAACTGTGGAACTTGTGGAGAGAGAACTTGTACAGTCCACCTCCAGTAGAAAGACAGGGCCTCACGTAGAGGGATGGGGTTGCCACGCCACAGTCAAAAACTCTAACCCAGATTCGTTCCTGTTTAAAAGAACTGCAGGGACAACTATGGAGAAGAGACTGAGGGAAAGAAGGTCCAGTGACCAGCCGAACTTGGGATCCATCTCAAGGGGAGGCTCCAAGTATTCCAATGACACTATTACTGATACTATGGTGTGCTTATAGACAGGATCCTAGCATGGCTGTCCTCTGAGAGGCCCAACAAGCAGGTGACTGAGACAGACACAGATATTTACACCCAACCAGTGGATTGAAATCAGGGCCCACTATGGTTGAATTAGCGAACAACTGGAGGCAACCCCATAGGAAGACCAGCAGTCTCAACTAACCCAGACCTTTGAGATCTCTCAGACACTGAGCCACCAACCAAGTAGCATACACTAGCTGGTCCAAGGACCCTGACACATACACAGCAGAGGACTGTCTGGTCTGGCCTCAGTGAGAGAAGATGCTCCTAAACCTCAAGAGACTTGAGGCCCCAGGGAGTGGGGAGGCCTGGTGAGGTGAGGTGGGGTAGAAGATGGGGGAGGTAGAGGGTGGAGCCATTCTCTTGGAGACGGGGTGGAGGTGGGGTGAGGAGAAATGGGATGAGGAACTGCAGGAGTGCTGACCGGGAGGGGGATAATGACTTGAATGTAAAAATTAAAAGTAATATGGGGCTGGAAAGATGACTCAGCAGTTAAGAGCACTGACTGCTCTCCCTTGGGTCCTGAGTTCAAATCCCAGCAACTACATTGTGGCTCACAATCACCTGTAATGCGATCTGACACCCTCTTCTGGTGTCAGACAGACAACTACGGCATACTTACAAATAATAATAAATAAATCTTTGAAAAAAAGTAATAAAAAAGTAAGACTGGGTTTTAAACTCTGAGTAAGGCTGTAGGAGAGCAAAGTCAAAATGACTGAGGAAGGCAGAGCTCTTAAAAGACTCTTAGTGCTCCGAGGCCCAGAGCAGAAACCAGCAAGCTTATAACATGATGTGTACTTATGGCTGGGAACTCACAGAGATCTACCTACCTCTGCCTCCTGAGTAACAGAACTCAGTGTAAGAGCCACCACATTTAGCTATAACTGAAAATTGTTCTTGTGATCTTTACAGTGAGGGTTTTAGAAAAGAACTTTCGGTAAGGGATATGAACATGGGTAGCCACTATAGAACTCTACGTGGAGATTTCCCAAAAGTCTATGGATAAGGCTACCATACAGGCTGGCCATTTCAGTCCTGGTCATCTACCCAAAGAACTTCCATAGGGCTGATTCTGGTGCTAAGGTTCTGTTTCCCAGTTGGGGCTGGCTTATAGGTTCAGAGGTTCAGTCCACTATTATGAAGGCAGGAACACCACAGTGTCTAGGCAGGTATGGTGCAGGCAGCGCCGAGAGTTTTGTATTTTTAATCTGAAGGCTGCTAGCAGAATACTGATTTCCAGGCAGCTAAGGCGATGGTCTTAAGCCCACACCCACAGTGACACACTTATTCCAACAAGATCACACTTCCAATAGTGCCACTTCCTGGGCCAAGCACATTCAAACCATGACAAGAAGAAAGGGCACTGACAGTCTTACTCAGCTGTGCTACCAACAAACATAGAACCTGCTGGGCAAGATGTGCAAACTTGGGTAATAGTTGCCTGCTTGTTACAGTGGTAATCAACTGCTCTCTGGTTGGATTTGAGGCCAATTCCAAAGGAGGAATTCCATAACTGGTACTTTAAACTCACCAGTGGTGGCCATGGTGGGAGACATAATTCTGTTGTTTAGCGAAATGAACTAGCATCAGGCTACTTTCTAAATATCTTGTGTTTATACCCACTGTGTTGCTTTTTTTTTTTTTTCCTTGCTGTAATTAAACACCATGTCCAAGGCAACTTTTAGTAGAAATAGTTAGTTTGGTTTTACATTCCAGAAGGATAAGAGTCTTTCATGGCAGGGAAGTCTGGCACCAGCATGGCACCTGGAGCAGGACGCTGAGCCCTCACATCCTTTCCGTAAACACAAAACAGAAAGAGCAAACTTGACTAGAGTCAGGCCTCTCTCAGAGCCTGTCCCAGGCTGTACTTCCTCCAGCAAGGCCACACCTCCTAAGCTTCTTCCCCACCCCCACCCCAACCCCCACCCCATCAGCTAGGGACCAAAGTATTCAAATTCATGAGCCTGATGGGTTGAGAACATTTTCGTTCAAACCACAGCACCGGTAGACACTCTCAGCCCCTATCAGAGAAACCTCTTTTTGTAACAAATGGTGGTAAAGACAGAGACTCCTGGCTGCTCACAATGTTGAGGATAGGTGAAGGTTGAACGGCCAACGTTTATTACATCCTCTTCAAGTTTCAGGGAACACTGTGGAAAAGATGGTAGAAAAAAATTGTAATAGCCATAAGATAGGAAGAAGAGTTACAAAATGCCATCTTTGGGGCAGTACACAGCTATTCTCCTTCCAAAGTCCCCTACAGGTTACATTAGCAGCCAGGCGACGATGGAAGGTGGACTCAGGGAACCTTACTTCTCACTGATGAAGTGTTTTCTGTGGATACATCCCGGGAAAGGGGAAAATGCCTTCAGCTGTGTAGTCCAGAACCTCCAGAGTTCTACAAATCCAAAGTTGTCGCCCTGTTGCTAGGTGCTTATATCCTGGTATATATCTGTTAATTTAACGGCAGTTCGAGGGTGGCATCTCATCTGCCTTTGGCCATAGAACAAATATCACAAAACTGGGGAGGGAGTTGAAGCCGCAATGAAAAGATGGATGTCACTGGGAACTGGTTTAGGATGGTTACTTCCTAAGTGCCCAGGCCTATCGATGTCATTACTCCCAGCAAGCTTTTCACTTTTGAAAAAAATACCAGTTAAAGTTAGTATGATAGATATTAGCATAAAACAACTGAAAAGCTTATGGTAATTTGAAATTACGTTTGTGTATACTTCACTTTTAACTAACACATTATATTTAGCACTTTTATTTTGATAGAAAATGTAAGCAGTAAGTATACGCTTTTGCTGACCCCCTCTCCCCACAGCCCCTCCTCAGATCTGTACCTTGCATTAATGTACTACACTTGTTAACACTGAGGAGTTGATATTGATACACTGCTATTAATCAAAATCCATAACTTACACTAAGATTCATTGCTTAGCCACGTTGTGGTGGCGCACACCTTTAATGCTAGCACATGGGAGGCAGAGGCAGGCGTATTTCTGAGTTCAAGGCCAACCTGGTCTACAGAGTGAGTTCTAGGACAGCCAGGGCTACATAGAGAAACCCTGTCTCAAAAAAACAGAAAGAAAAAAAAAGATTCATTGCTTACTTATATCATGCATTCTATGGGTTTTGATAGACGTATAAGGACATATATCCGCATCACAGCCACACAGGATGAGTTTACAATGTTAAACCAACTCTCACTCCACTTACCTTGGCTAGCTTTTCTCCTCCCTCTCTGAACCCTAGCAATCACAGATCTTCGATTGTTACCACAGCTTCCCATTGTCCTGAACCTTATATAGCTGGAATCTTACAGACGGAAACATTTTCAAACAGTCTTACTTCATCAAGCAATATGTCTTCTTCTGGCTTAACCCATTCCTTTGATTCTGAATAAATTTCTGTTGAATGTATGTATGATGGGATGTTTTACTGTTCATTTACTGAGAACACCTTTGATGGTTTCAGATTTGGGCACTGACAAACAAAATCATTTAAACACCGACGTTTGGCTTTGACTTTTGTTTGTTTATTTTTGTTGGCTAGGGATCCAATCCAGAACCTTGCCTGAACTAAGCAAAACATCCCATCCCTGAGCTGGGCCCACCTCCCACCACCTGCAGTGTTTTATGTGAATACTGCAGGTTTACACTGTTGGAATGTTCTATGCTTGTGTGCTTCTCACCCCCC
>NW_022196913.1:22028223-22032435 GCF_008632895.1 Mastomys coucha | reverse complement strand
CCCCCGGCCCCTGCAATATGGTTCTTTATTTTTTCCTCTTCCATCTCTTAGAAAAAAACTTTGATCTTCATTTTTGCCAGTCTGGATTTTCATTACATTATCATTAAATATTAATTGCAACAAAATGTCCTCAAAATTGATAATTTTTACAGTTAATTTTGTATGATTTTTCAAAGTCTCTTAAATTTCTAGGATCAAGCTCATTTCCACAGATAGGTAGAGTACGTGTTACAGCTATGACTGGAACACTAGAGACGCTTTCCATAACACAGCCGAAAGCATCCTACGTTCTTTCTAAGTGATGCTTTAAATGGGACTTTTGTAATTTCTCTTTTCATTCTTTGTTTATAGATTTTTTTATTTAATTTATGTGTATGAGTACACTGTAGCTATACAGATGACTGTGAGCCATCATGTGTGTGGCTGCTGGGAATTGAACTCAGGACCTCCGCCGGCCCCGCTCCCTCCAGCCCTGCTCGCTCAGGTTTAATTCACTGTAGCTGTCTTCAGATGCACCAGAAGAGGGCTTCAGATCTCATTACAGATGGTTGTAAGCCACCATGGGGTTGCTGGGATCCGAACTCAGGACCTTCGGAAGAGCAGTCAGTGCTCTTACCCTCCAAGCCATCTTGCCAGCCCCTCCCTTTTCATTCTTAACTGATCACTTTGTTAAGTAAAACTTCTAGAGTAAGTGTGTCTCAACTGCTGCATATTCCATTGAGAACAGAATAAAAGTTGTGGTTCCTTAAGGGCAAGTCTACAAATGCCACACATGATCCATGTATTTTACGCTATTCTGGAGGTCCTACACACACACACACACACACACACACACACACACACACACACACACACGGCAACAGAGCAAGCTGCTCTTCGTGGAAACACATACTTTGCTTTCGTTCTAGACAGCTGAAATGGACAGCTGAACTTTAATGGCTCGAAACCCTGTCTGATCCCATCTTTCTGTTTGAAGGGATCCCCACTGTCTGAGGGAGATGTGCATCTTCCTTCTCTTTCTGCAAGCACCAACTTCTGGTGTATTAGAGCTTGGACATTCTGGGTGTGGGCACATGATCTGTAGCCAGCTAGTGATCAGTTTTCTAGAGTTTTCTCTACTAAATGACACAAAGACAATGAATTTTTGTTTGTTTGTTTTTGCTTTTGAGACATGGTTCTCTGTATAACCCTGGTTGTCCTGGAACTTGTTCTGTAGACCAGGCTGGTTGCAAACTCACAGAGATCTGCTTACGTCTGCCTTCTGAGTGCTGTAAAGGTGTGTGCCGCCCACTGCTCGGCCAAAGAATTTATTTATTGATTGATTGATTGATTGATTGATTGATTGATTGGTTTTTTGAGACAGGGTTTCTCTGTGTAGCCCTGGCTGTCCTGGAACTCACTCTGTAGACCAGGCTGGCCTCAAACTCAGAAATCCACCTGCCTCTGCCTCCCAAGTGCTGGGATTAAAGGCATGTGTCACCACCGCCCTTGCTAAGGTGGTCTTTGCTAAGTCTTGTCACCTCGGTTGCTAATCCACCTCTACCGAACTGGACTGCTGGTGTATCTGTGAGGTGTTTGTGAGTGGATCGAGCTGCCGCTGCCTGCTAACTTGTGAACTGAACTGCTGATTTCCAAACAACACAGACAGGAGTTCCTCCAAGAGCCTTTCTAAATAGGTCTACTTCCCCTGTATCCTTTCTTTTACACTACCTCTGGTGGGTTGCAAGGAAGTTTAAAGTGTTTAAGAACCATCATTAAAAATAGGATTTCAAAAAAATTAAAGTTATAATGTCTCTAGTGTCTCTGTGCAGGCTGGTTCTGAGTCTCTTCTAGTGCTCAAGCTCTACCAAGAGTGGAAGAAAGCCTGCCTCCTCCTGGCTGCCTGTAGAAGACGGCCTCCTGGCTGCTGCCTGTAGAAGACGGTCTCCTTCTGGCTGCCTTAGGAGCAAGATGCAGAACTCTTGGTTCCTCTAGCACCAGGTCTGCCATGCTTCCTGCCATGATGATAATGAACTGAACCTCTGAAACTATAAACCAGCCCCAATTAAATGTTGTCCGTTATAAGAGTTGCCCTGGTCATGGTTTTCACAGCAATGAAACCTTAAGACATCTATAGATGTCAGTGGTTCTCAACCTGTGAGCCTGTGGGTTGTGATCCCTCTCAGGGTCACATATCAGATATCCTGTATATCAGATATTTACATTACAATTCATAACAGTAGCAAAATTACACTCATGACAGAGCAATGAACTAATTTTATGGTTAGGGGTTACCGGAACAAAAGACACTATATTAAAGGGTAACAACATTAGGAAGGTTGAGAACCTGTTTTCTAGGCTGTCTCTGCTAACATCTTTTAGCTTCTTGGCTGTCTAGAGCCAACTGAGCTTCTGTTATTCAAGTGTTCGTTTACACTCTTGCACAGGTGCCCAAGGAGGGCAGAGTGCATTAGATCCCCCAGAATTGGAGTTACAGGCAGTTGTGAGGTGACAGATATGGATGGGTGGTGGAAACTGAACCCAAGTCCTCTACAAGAGCAGGCCAAGCTCTTAACCACTGAACCGTATCTCCAGCCCCAGTTTATTTAAACTTTCTGTGTGTCTGTTTTGTCTGTATGTATTGTATGTACCATGTGTGTGCCTAATGCCCACAAAAGGCCAGAAAAGGTGATCAGATCCCCAGAACTGGAATTATGGAATGCCATGTGGGTGCTGAGTTCTGAACCCAGGACCTCTGAAATAACAGCAAGTGCTCTTAATCATTGAGCCATCTCTCATCCTAGCTGTTAGAGTAAGTTTGAACAGGATTGCTAACAGAACATAATCAAGAGTTTAAGATTTCTCATAAATGTTTAGTTCCTGCTAATCCATCATGACTTTTTAGGTTTATAAATAAACCATAAATACTAGAACTAAGATTTTTTTTCTGTAGAATAATTTTCTTGTTTGTTTTTTTGAGACAGCACTTCTCTATGTGGCTCTGGTTGTCCTAGATCTCAGTCTGCAGACCAGGCTGGCCTTGAATTCAGAGATCCACCTGCCTCTGCCTCTGAAATGCAGGGATTAAAGATGTGTGCCACCACATCTTTAATTTTTTCTGAAAGTAATTTTACCCTGCCCATGACTCCCTTTCAGGTGGCAATTCCTCTCCCTTGCTCCCACATAGGTACTCAGACATAAAATGTTAAGATACGCCAGGCGGTGGTGGCGCACACCTTTAATCCCAGCACTTGGGAGGCAGAAGCCGGCGGATCTCTGAGTTTGAGGCCAGCCAGCCTGGTCTACAGAGTGAGTTTCAGGACAGCCAGGGCTATCACAGAGAAACCCTGTCTTGAAAAACCAAAAAACAAAACAAACAAACAAACAAACAAAACAAGCAAAACGTTAAGATACTAGAGAGATTGTTCAGTCATAAATACACGTGTTGCTCTTCTAGGGTACACAAGTTCAGTTCCTAGCACCTGTCTTAGGCATCTGTAACTCTAGCTACAGGTAATTCAATCCCCCTTTCATGCCTTTGAGAGCTGGGTACCAGCACACACATCACATACACACAGAGAGGCCACCCATTCACCTGGGTTCAAATTCTTCCATGTTCGCTTCTTGAACAAGGTACCGTTAGCCTTCTTACAGGGGTAGCTGTACTTTCCACAGTTCTAGATAGTATCAAAAACATTCCACAGTTCAATTTTCCTTTACTGGCCGCTTAAATCCTAAGAATTTACATACATCCTTTGCAGGATACAAGGCTATTTCTGCCTCCCAGTCAATTGGACAGGACCATGTACCTTGGCATTCAACTTTCTACAAATCACATTAATCAGGACTCATATTCCTACTCCGATATAGCACTCTGGCCCAAACTGAAAGGGAGAAATATCGGAGGTTAATGGTTTGAGCAGTGTGTCAGATAGTTTTATGTTAATTTGACAGAAGCTTAAGTCATCTGAAAGGAGAGACTCTCAATTAATACTTCTGTACAGGCTGTAGATAAGCCTATAGGGCATTTTCTTAATTAGCAATTAATGGGGGAGGGCCCAGCTATCCCTGGGCTGGTGGTCCTGGGTTCTACAGGAAGACAGGCTGAAGTAAGCGGGTCATGAGAGCAAGCCAGTAAGCAGTACTCCTCCATGGCCTTTGTTTGCATCAGCTCCTGCCTCCAGCCTCCAGGTTTCTGCCCCGTTTGAGTTCTTTTTTTTTTTTTTTTTTTTT
>NW_022196913.1:21981279-22028145 GCF_008632895.1 Mastomys coucha | reverse complement strand
ACTCAGAAATCTGCCTGCCTCTGCCTCCCAAGTGCTGGGATTAAAGGCATGAGCCACCACTGCCTGGCCCTGTTCTTAACCTGACTTTCTTCAGTGATGAACTATGATGTGGAAGTGTAAATCAAGTAAACCATTTCTTCCCCAACAAGCTTTGGTCATGGTGTTTCATCACAGCAATAGTAACCCTAACTAAGAAAAGCGTGAGGATTGGGAATCAAGGAAAGAAAATTGCTTGGGAGTAGGTGATGCAAAACTAAGATCGTATGAAAAATAACTTATCGCTGGGCGGTGGTGGCGCATGCCTTTAATCCCAGCACTTGGGAGGCAGAGGCAGGCAGATTTCTGAGTTCGAGGCCAGCCTGGTCTACAGAGTGAGTTCTAGGACAGCCAGAGCTATACAGAGAAACCCTGTCTCGAAAAACCAAAAAAGAAAAAGAAAAAAAATTTAAGGAAACCCACTGATTTGTAGACTTTAACATGTAATTTTTAAAAAGGAGTGTTAATGGAGGTGTCTTGCATGGATGGACAATGATTCTCCTAGAAGACATGTATTATTAAATAAAAATATCCATATACGTTATACTTCCCTAAGATTTAGTGGTTGGTGGTTGTGCTGGCTAATTTTATGTCAACTCGACACAAACTAGAGTCATCTGAAAGGAGAGAGAACCTTACTTGGGAAAATGCCTTCATAAGATCCCCTATAAGGCATTTTCTTAATTAGTGACCAATGGGGAAGGGCCCAGGTCATTGTGGGTGGTACCATCCTGGGCTGGTGGTCCTGGGTTCTATAAGAAAGCATGCTGAGTAAGCCATGATGAGCAAGCCAGAAGGCAACACCCTATCTGTGACCTCTTAATCAACTCTCACCTGTAGGTTCCTGCCCTGCTTGAATTCTTGCCCTTATTGATTTTGATGAACTGTTATATGAAATAAACCTTTGCAACTCCAAGTTGCTTGTGATCATCATGCTTTATCAGAATTCCCACTGACCACTTGGGCTTCTGATGGAGTTTGTTGTGTTCCCAGGAGAATATGGAAAAAATATACTCCTAATATATAAAGATAAATATAATACATATATATATATAAAGATAAATATATATTTACATATGTTAAGAATGTATATATAAGGGAGATTTATTAGAATGATTTACAGCTGTGGTTTAGCTATCCCAACAATGGCGGTCTACCAAGAGAAGGTCCAAGAATCCAGTAGTTGTTCAGTCCATGAGACTGGGTGTCTCAGCTGGTCTCCAGTATACAGAATTCTGAAGAAGAAGAAGAAGAAGACGGCTATTATAATGCCAGGGAATGAAATTCATTCTTTAAGTTTTATTCCTCTACAGAACACTAATATGATTGGCAAGAGTGTTCATTAGAGGGTAACTGTTTTAGGTTCCTTTCTGTTGTTTTAATGAATACCATGACCAAAAGCAATTCATGGGGAAGAGTTTATTTCAGCTATCAAGTTCTAGCCCATCACTGCAGAAAGTCGGGGTGGGAACTCCAACAGGAATCTGAAGCAGAAACCATGTTGGGACACTGCTTCTTGGCTTACTCAAAGGCTCATATTTAGCTAGCTTTCTTTTATAGTCCAGGACCACATACTCTGGGATAGTGCCACACATAGTAGGCTGCCTCCTGCCTTAATTACTAATCAAGATAATACCCCTCCCTACTCTAAGACATGCTCATAGGCCAACCTTACCTTGGCAATTCGTCAGCTGAGGTTTCTGATCTCAGATAACTCTAGGGATCTGTGTCAAGTTGACAATTACAAATAATCAGGACAGTAATCAACTTCTTTCTAATTGGGTTTGAGGTTTTCCTCCAAGAGGAAATTCATACCAGGTACTGTACAAAACCAAACCAAATTACCATAGCTAGGAAGGTCATAGAGCCTAGGGATGAACCTAACACTGTTGCTCTGCTAAATGACCATATTGTCAAACTATCCTCCTAACATACATGCTTATAGTCACAGATTAGTGCTCTTAACCAGGGTCCAAGCTTAATGAAGAGACTCATAACTGGATAAAGCTGAGGATAAGCACTAAATGAACTCCCCACAGCACCCTTCACTCCATCTAAGGCTCAGGGAACATGGAAGAGGAGGGGGAAGGAAGAGCCATAGGAGGGGGAGGAGTTTCACTGTGAAATGCTGTCTTCTGGTCATGACATGGTGGCTGTTGTACTCAGGAACTGGAAGCAGCTTCGGTTCCGTGTAGAAGACTTACACAAGGCCAAGCTAGTCACCATTCTAGTGTGGATAGGGGAGGAAATCCCAAGCCCCCTGCCTGCCCCCAAGCTGAGGAACTACTCCAATTGAATTTTCATTAGGGTTTGTGACTCTTGGAAGGTTTCCATGCTCCAGTGGATGATCCCATATCCTTGAAAATTTGGGCAGCATTAATTGAAATTGATTTTTTTTTTTAAAAAAAAAAAGAGGACTGAAGGTGGGAGGAGTCTGTGTTAGGGAAAGAACGGGGAGGATGAAGAGGGAGCAGGGTGGTTGGGTTGAGATACATTTTATACATGTGTGAAACTAAAATAATAAATTAAACATATTAAAGAACAAAAAATTTCAGTTTCACATTTCAGCAACTTCATTTCCCTGAGTTTTAATTTTTGGCTGTTAAACAGGATCAATAAGTTACTTTATACCTCAGGTGATGATTAATAGTGCCTCCCCCACCCTCAGCATAGTGTTTTTGAGGCCCATCTATGTTGCATGTAACAGAAATATTTCCTTTTTGTTGTTGAACATTCTACTCTATGGATATGCCATACTTCATGTTTGTTCATGAACTGATGGACATTTGGGTTGTTTCAGCTTTTTCTCTATACTGAATTGTATAGTGTTGAATTGTATATAGTACTGCTCCAAGCACTTGTGTGTATATTTTATGGACATACATATGAGCTGTGGATTTGTAGCCCTAGCAGTGGAATTGCTGATATGTATGGTAACTTGAGGGCTGGTGTTTTCAGAAACTACCAAACTGTTTCCAAAGTGGCTGTACCATTTTATCTTTCCAGTAGCAGTGAATAAAGATTCCAGTTTCTCTACTTCCACCACAGAACTTATTGTCTGTAGGCAGTATTTGAAATAGTAACTTATTATTAATGGTTAATGTTGAGAATCTTTCCATATGCTTTTTGACCACTGGTAGATCATTGGAGAAATGTCTATTCACTCTTTAAATGTCTTTTATACCAATACTTGATTCTCTTTTCACTTCTTTTTTTTTTTTTTTTTTTTTTTTTTTTTTTTTTTTTTTTTTCTCTTTTCACTTCTTAATGGCATTCTTTCAAGCAAAACAATATTTTTAATTTTCTTGAAATCCAATGTATTTTTACATTTGCTATGTATGCTTTTTCTCATTTGAGGAGTTTAGTTTTGTTCTATATTAGCTCAAGTTTGCAAAGATTCCCATGTTTACTTCTCCAGACTTTTAAAAGTTTGTATAGGGTGGGAATCAAAGTCAATCCTCTTGCATGTTGCTGTCTAGTTGTGCAAGGAGCATTTGTTAAAAAGCAAGTCTTCTCCAGCAGACTGTCTTCACACCTTCCTGAAAATGACCTGTCCAAGATGACATAAGAAAGGTAGATCATTATATTGATGCTTTATTGTATTTAGTATTGTATTTATTGTATTGTATTTATGCTTTGATGTATTTAGTCAAATACACTTATGGATATAATTATTTAAAATATTTTTCTGTAGTTGAAATTCCAAATATTCTTAAAAATTTGCCTCCTAATAGGGCTCCTTCTTATGAAATTAAAGGTCAAGAAAGCCGGGCGGTGGTGGTGCACGCTTTTAATCCCAGCACTTGGGAGGCAGAGGCAGGCAGATTTCTGAGTTCGAGGCCAGCCTGGTCTACAGAGTGAGTTTCAGGACAGCCAGGGCTACACAGAGAAACCCTGTCTCGAAAAACCAATTAAAAAAAAAAGAAAAGGTCAAGAAAATATTTACTTCACTAAAATGTTTTTAAAATGACATATTTCATTGTATGGATTTATCTCTATAATTAATACATATCTAGCTCAGTGTAATTGCAAAACAGAAACAGAATTTTTTTTCTAGAATTTGCATTCTGTTTCTGGTCAAAAAATTTGCCAGAATAATTACAAAAATTATTTCAAAAAAGCACAAAACTAATTTTACTGTTGGTATCATCTCTGAAGAATTGGTAATAGCTGTTTATAGCATCATATGTGAATTATTCTGTCTATATTTAAAATGAACTTGGAGAACTATTATATCATTATGATTATATATATATAATGTAGAATATAGTACTATTACATATATTTAACTATAATTGCTATATTAATTAAAATACCATATAATTAATGAGTGATATTCGTTCTGGGAGTAGGGTGGGGATCTGGGACGACAAAATATTTAGCAATTTCATTTGGCTTTAACAATATCAGGAAAAAAATGACGCTTAAACTAATTAAGAGTTTTATGCTTTTTTGGGTTTGTCTTTGTAGACCAGGGTTGGTTGGCGAATCCACATGGTTGAGAACTCACTCTGTAGACCAGGCTGGCCTCGAACTCAGAAATCCGCCTGCCTCTGCCTCCTCCCAAGTGCTGTGATTAAAGGCGTGCGCCGCCACCCCCCATCCCCCGCTAGGATTTTCTTTACCCAGGCATCCTTAGGCTATATTTGCTCCTTTGCAATCAGATGGTAGCTGGCTTTGAGTCTTAGAAAGTAAGGGTGAAGGGGAAAGGTACAGATCAGCTGAATTTACTGCCTTAGCGTCTTTTCTTCTTGCTGTGAAAAATATTTTGACAAAAGCGTCGTAAGTGGAGGGCTTATTTCTGGCTCACAGTTTAAGAGTACAGTCCATGGTGGTAGAGAACTCCGCTGCAATAGCTTGAAACAGCTGTTCACATCTCCCCCAGCCCCAAGGCTGTGGAGAACTACAAATGCCCATGCTCTATTCACTGTCCATCTTCTATAGGCCAGGATCCCAGTCCAGTGAATGGTTCTACTCAGTGAAGATGGACCTTCCCACATCAGTTAGCCCAATCAAATACTACTCTATATTTGCACTGAGATATGATCATCTAGGCCTTTATCCCTCAATGCATTCTTATGTTTTCCTTTTGGAACACCTGCACCCTCATCAATGTTACTCATCAGTGTTAGCAGCCACTGTGACAACACTTCACATAATACACATTTCCTGTTGTTGCATGGAGATCCCAGCAAATCAGTTTCAGGAAGTGCCAAGAAGAATGAGGGACTGTAGTTTTACTGAAAATATAAATTTATACAGAATGGCAGTGGGTCGAGTAGCATTTGCAGTTGATCGCGTGCCTCCATCTTCCACACTTTTTCTTCCCTTCCTTTCCACTTTTCTTCATTTTTTTTTTTTTTTTGTTTTTTGTTTTGTTTGTTTTTTGGGTTTTTTTTGAGACAGGGTTTCTCTGTGTATCCCTGGCCGTCCTGGAACTCACTCTGTAGACCAGGCTGGCCTTGAACTCAGAAATCCACCTGCCTCTGCCTCCCAAGTGCTGGGATTAAAGGTGTGCGCCACCACCGCCCGGCTCATTTTTTTTTTTTTTCTTAATGACAGAATTTCATGGTATAGCACAGCCTGGACCTTGCAATCCTTCCACTTCAGCCTTCTGAATGCTGAGATTAGAGATATTTTCCACTATACCCAGCTACAGTTCATTGGATTAGATGAATCCAGAATATTTTAGATTTTTGTATCAGATGATCTATTGAAATGTTTTAAAAGAACAGTGATGTTGCCCCTTTGTAATTAATTATTGCGATATTAGAGGTGTCATGTCCATTCACCTTATTAAAGATGCATCTTGTCTGTGAGTTCATTAAGTTCTTGAAACTATTGTTACAGGAACATTTTTTTTTTTTAAAGGAAACTCTCAGGGATGTTGGTTGTACCACATGTTAATAGATTTTAACATGTTAATCTACGTTAATAGATTTTACTTTTCTTAAAGTATGCATAATGAAATATTCCACTAGTGCATAATGTTTAGCTTTTCCAAATCAGTTCCTTGCGTTTTCTGTTTCTATAAGCCCTTTCTTCCTTAAGTTCCTTTTGTCGGTGCTTGCTTACTTTTTCTTTCTTTTAAGGGTCTCCTTATGTAGACTTCGTTGGTATATACACACAAGAACACACAAACCAAAATGCAATGAAAAAAATTTAAAATTAAAACAATAAAAATGTTAAATAAAGCTACCAGTTTCATCATATGAGTCAGTTTTTGTGATGTTGTTGAATTCTTAATTACTTCTCAAAGGCCCTGCCTTCAGTTACCATTGACATATGATTTGGGAATTGAGTTTCTAGTACATGGATTTTTGGAGGAAACATTCAAGCTATTATACTTTTCTAATTTAATTCTGGAATATATTACTACCATTGGGCTTAATAAAGTTCAGAGGCAGTAATGTATAAAAAAGCTTGCATTCATGAATGCAAGCATGGTCTTCAAATCTGGACAAAACAACGAATCATACTAGAAGTATACATTGGGCCAGTTTCTATATGTCTTACTCTTACTTGTAAACCACTGGTAATTTTTACAGGAAGATTGACATGATAACTTATATTCAGGAGGGAAAACTCATGACTCAAAGGGTGTTCTATTAACTTGAACAAACATTGTAAACTAGGACCATCCCTGGAAAACCCTAGAACATGGCCGTCTTACTTATAGGTGCTGCTGTATTGAATGAGACAATACTTAGCATAGAATGTGGTGCATGGTAAACATTCAGTAAATACCAGTTGGTCTTTGTTTATTCAATAGTTCACTGGGCTTAATTTTAGTAATTTGCTGATATCTCTCTCTCTCTCTCTCTCTCTCTCTTTCTTTCTCTCTCTGTCTGTCTGTCTTTCTCTGTCTCTGTCTCTCTGTCTCTGTCTCTCTCTCTGTGTGTGATGGAGAATAAGATGGGTTAAGAATTTAAAGATTTTTCAAGACTAAGAAAAGCTGTAAATCAACCAGTCTCTCTAAAGGAGAATCAATATTAACAAATACTGTAAAAATTCCTATTTACAGGAATCATGGAGTGAGTGTGTAGCCTACTTATGAACTATGCACCATTTACAAGCTTAAAGGCAATGATCAAGTTTTTATGTCTGTGATTTCATTGTAGCATGTGACCCAAGGTCCTTTATACTCTTAAAAATTGGTGAAAACTGCAAATAACATTTTAAAAAAAATGTTACCTACTGGTATTTTTTGCTATATTAGAAACAGAATTTGAGAGAATTAAAAACAAAAAACCCCCAACTGGTATTTGCCTATAATCCCAGGATTTAAAAGGCAAAGTAAGGAAGGTTTTAAGTTTGAGGCCAGCTTGGATGTTAGGTAGATAAATAAAATAAAGAAAAAAAAAGAGAATAAAAACTCATCTACTTAAAGTAACTCTTTTGCTGGGCATATACCTTTAATCCCTGCACTTGAGAGGTAAAAGCAGGTAGATCTCTGTGAAGACAGCTTGGTCTACAAGGACAGCCAAGGCTACATAGACTCAAAAAAAAAAAAAAAAGTAACTCTTATAAATCATTTAAAGATTTGTTGTTTTATATTCTGCAACATCATCTGTCCCCGCAGCCCCCCCCCCACACACACCAAGACAAGGCCTCATGTGTCTTAGACTTGTCTTTAATTTGGGATGTAGCCAAAGCTGACCTTGAACTTCTGATCCTATCTTTTTTCCCTAAGTGCACAGACTAGGCTTATAAACCTCTTACTACCCATTTTAATGTAATTGAAATTTGATTTTTAAAAATATTTTTATCTTTTATGTATGTGTCCTCAGGCCAGAACAGAGCATTGGATTCCTTGTAACTGTAGATGGCTGTGAGCCACCATGTGGGCTCTGGAATTTGAACACAGGTCTTCTGAAAGAAAAAGGAATGCTCTAACTGTGGAATTCTATCTCCAATGTTTTTCTTTTTTTTTCTTTTTTCTTTTTCTTTTTTTGAGACAGGGTTTCTCTGTGTAGCCCCGTATGTCCTGGAACTCACTCTGTAGACCAGGCTGGCCTTGAACTCAGAGATTCGCCTGCCTCTGCCTCCCAAGTGCTGTGATTAAAGGCGTGCACCACCACCGCCCGGCATCTATCTCCAATGTTAAGGTGCCTTCTTATGCAATGTTTTAATATTTTGTTTGACTAAACTATATAAGTCAGATATATTACTGGAAGGGGGTGAGTATTTTAATAGCCATTCTATACTGTGGATAATCTTTAACACTACACTAAAGTTGTATAGTATTTTCCTACCTACCTACCAAGCAGGCGCCCACTATCATCTTCTATTTTATGTGGCTGGTGCTCAAATTCAGGGATTTTACATACTAGGCAAGCTCTCTAACAATTGAGACCCTTCCTCCCCTTAGCCCCAAACTATAAAGAACAGCTTATGTGGTATGATAATGATCTGTTAGATAAAGAAAAAATATTTTTAAAACCACGAGGTAAAAAAGACACACATGAGGGCTGGAGAGATGACTCAGCAGCTAAGAACACTGACCGCACTTCCAAAGGTCCTGAGTTCAATTCCCAGCAACCACATGGTGGCTCACAACCATCTGTAGTGGGATCTGATGCCCTCTTCTGAAGACAGCGACAGTGTACTCACATACATAAAATAAATGATTCTTTAAAAAAAAAAAAGACATAATTACATGAAAAGCACACTAACAGCCAAAAAAAAAAAAAAAAAAAGTTCCAAGTGGCAATTTAAAAATCTCTTTCTATGAAGGAAGCAGATATTCTTATAGAAACATCAAATTTAAATTTCTATTACTTTGGAGCTTGAATCCTATTAAAAGCATTTTCAAGCAAGTGAGCAAGTGCTTGAGGAAACATGGGTGGCAGAATCTCATTAAAATATTTACTTAAGTTTTCTACTTGCAGCCCGGACTAGGCACTATACATTTACTATGGAGTAAGTTTTCTTTGTAGGGACAAGAACAGATGACATTCTCAAGTGGAGTAGCTTATGCTAAAGGAACTATTATACAAATATCATTTTGCCTCTTCTGTTCTATTCCAGCTTATTTGTGTTTCTTCTTGGCGCCGTGGGATGGGGTGGAGGGTGTTATGTAGAGTTCAGATAGGCCAGAACTCAACCATCGTCCTTGGCCTGCTTTAGCCTCCATTGTATTGGGAATAGACACATACCATTGCATGATGCTTTAAAAAGCAGCATGACGGGGCAGGTTGATCTTATTTTTCTGAAAAGCCCCTCTCTTTAGAAAGCCGCAGAAGTGTGAGTTAACATACTGTCAAGAAGAAATTTGCTTTAGGAAACATACTTCTGAAATTTATCTTTGCTTTGCTGTGTAGAAGGTTCCACTGGGTGATCCACTCAGGCCTGTCATTGTCAGAAGTAGCTATTCAAACCTATTTATCTTCTAGCAAGTATCTTTTGTAAACTTAAAAGTCTGAGCTTCTATCAGTTTGTGATATGATGACGCTGGGGTCAACTTTGTTAGTATTCTGTCTGGACTCCACCCCCACAGTTCCTAGTAGCATCCAAGTATGCTCCTCCCCACAGTTACCTGGTAACAGCCAGGTAGGCTTGGCCCTATAAACGGGGCCGCTTGGCCCCTCCTCTCTCTCTTACCTTACACTCTTGCCTCTCTTGCCTTTTGTCCCCTTGCCCCCCCCTTCCCATTCCTTTCCCTAATCTCCCCACGTGGCCATGGCAGGCCACTTATCCACTCTCTCCTCTCTGCCTCTCTCTGCCTCTGTTACCCTCTTAACTCCCCTTCCCATGCCTTAAATAAACTCTATTCTATACTATACCGTGGTCGTGTGGCTGGTCCCTCAGGGAGAAGGGATGCCTTGGTATGTGCCCGCCAAGGCACCCCCTTCTCCCACACTTCACCACAGCATATTCTTATAGCTCTTTCTTTTATGGTCACAACATCGGTGCAGGTAACTATGGGGAGGAGCATACCTGGCTGCTGCCAGGAACTGTGGGGGTGGAGTCCAGACAGAATACCAACAAACTTGCTTACTAAGTATTTAAGAACTAAAAACCACCTGCTGATCTGAATACATTTGTTAAGGGGTAATGACATATACCCACTGAGCAATCTGTTTAGCCTCTTTCCAGTATTAATGACCAATAAGCCATTTAGATTTTAATCTAATTACCCTGGATGCCTAGCCTCTAACTGAAGGGCAATCTTAAGGCAAGAGGTGCAACATGAGGGCATTATGTAGCTGACAGCAGGTTTGGCTGTAGGTGAAAGTACAAAGAGGGCAAGCCTCTGTTACTACAAAATGTTTTTAAGGTTCCTGGGATTTTCAATAGTCCTCCTTGACATTTTGACCTATTCTTCAGATTTACTTAAGGCCTTTTCTTTTAAAAAAGATTTCATGTGTGTGAGTACACTGGAGCTGTCTTCAGACACATCAGAAGAGGGATCCCCATTACAGATGGTTATGAGCCACCATGCGGTTTCATGGAATTGAACTCAGGACCTCTGGAAGAACAGTCAGTGCTCTTAACCACTGAGCCATCCCTCCAGCCCTACTCAAAGGTTTTTCTAAAGGTTCGGAAACTTCAGTGTTGCGGAAGCTCGGAGCTATGAACACCAAGTATATTTTTAGGTTACGACGGGTCCTTGAACTTGGGCGTAGGTAGTCAGGCTAACGTCATATTTGCCCTCTGTGGGGGAGTCTCCTCTCTTCTCACAGATATTCCAATCCCGAGGCTGGGGAAAGGGTAGTCGTCAAGGTTCTCCCAGGTCCCGCCGTGACCTTTCACTGGAGGCGAGCAACAAGCGCCATGGCTGGCGCCACGGGGAGGGCCTCCAGCGACAGCGCAGGACAGCCCACGCCTCCTCTCCTTTCTTTAACCCCGCTTCTCGGTCCCACCCCTGCCGGAAGTGGAGCGGCTCCCCCGCGTCACTTCCGGTGACGGCCAGGGTCCCGGCGGGCGCGAGCACGCAGCCCCTCCCTCGGCAGCGCTCCCTCTGTCCGTCGGCGTTCCCGAGACGTGCCGAGCGTGCGCGCCGCCGGCCCAGCGTTGGCTGTAGGGGGAAAAAAAGTCTGGCGGAACGCGGCGAAGGGGGTGGTGCGCGGCGAAGGCTCCGCCAGCCAGTCGCGTCGCCCTCCCGTAGTCGGGGGGAACGCGGAGTGCTGGGAGGGGCGAGCGGCGCGCGCGGAGCCCGCGTGGAGGGGCGGAGGACAGCGGAGCCGCGCCCCCGCTCCGGAAGCTGCGCGCAGTGCCCTCGGGGCGCCAGGCCCAGGCCCGTCCGAGCGCCGCGGGGTGTCGCCGCCGCCGCCGCCGCCGCCACAGGACGACGTGGACGCGCCGCGGCCGGCGACGGAGGCGTGCTGTGGTCGCGCCCACTGCCCTCCCGCGAGCTCGTCCCCGACGTCAGGACGATGGAGTGAAGCGCGGCCCTCGGTGGCACTTCCGCGTTGCGCCGCCGGAGCCAGAGGCCGCCGCCGCCGCCGCCGCCCGGCACGGCCGGCTTTCTGCCGAGGACAGGATCCTCCCGCGCCAGGGCCCGAGGCCGCCGCGCACACACCGCGACTGGAACCGGGGACGCGCGTCCCGACCCGGATTATCGTGGCGCGACTCCCGGCCGGCCCTGCTGCTCGCTACCCCTCCGCCGCGGCTGCCGTCCCCCTTCCCGGCGGGGGACATGGCCAGGGTCTGACCCCGGAGGAGGCCGCACCCGCGCCGCGCTCTGCGGCGGGCTCTAGGCGATGCCGAGTAGCTCGGACACGGCGCTGGGGGGAGGCGGGGGCCTGAGCTGGGCCGAGAAGAAGTTGGAGGAGCGCCGCAAGCGGAGGCGATTCCTGTCCCCTCAGCAGCCGCCGCTGCTGTTGCCGCTCCTGCAGCCGCAGCTCCTGCAACCGCCGCCGCCCCCGCCGCCTCTGCTCTTCCTGGCTGCCCCCGGCGCGGCCGCCGCCGCAGCCGCCGCCGCCGCGGCCTCCTCCTCCTGCTTCAGCCCGGGCCCTCCTCTGGAGGTCAAGCGGCTGGCGAGAGGCAAGAGGCGCCCCGGAGGGCGGCAGAAGCGGCGCCGCGGGCCCCGCGCCGGGCAGGAGGCGGAGAAGCGCCGGGTCTTCTCGCTGCCCCAGCCGCAGCAGGACGGCGGTGGCGGTGCCAGTAGCGGCGGGGGTGTGACCCCGCTGGTGGAGTACGAGGATGTGAGCTCCCAGTCCGAGCAGGGGCTGCTGCTGGGGGGCGCCAGCGCGGCAACGGCGGCGACGGCTGCCGGGGGAACGGGGGGCAACGGCGGGAGTCCGGCCTCCTC
Source organism: Mastomys coucha (assembly GCF_008632895.1). NCBI lineage: Eukaryota > Metazoa > Chordata > Mammalia > Rodentia > Muridae > Mastomys > Mastomys coucha. The sequence goes on along the minus strand of NW_022196913.1, from coordinate 22,015,853 downwards.
CTCCGGCACGCAGCGGCGCGCGGAGGGGTCGGAGCGCAGGCCGCGCCGGGACCGCCGCAGCAGCAGCGGCCGCAGCAAGGAGCGCCACCGCGAGCACCGGCGGCGGGACGGGACGCGCAGTGGCAGCGAGGCCTCCAAGGCCCGCAGCCGCCACGGACACGGCGGCGAGGAGCGGGCGGAGGCCGCCAAGAGCGGCAGCAGCAGCAGCAGCGGCGGTCGCCGCAAGAGTGCGTCGGCCACGTCCAGCAGCAGCAGCAGCCGCAAGGACCGGGACCTCAAGGCCCACCGCAGCCGGACTAAGTCGTCCAAGGAGCCGCCCTCGGCCTACAAAGAGCCGCCCAAGGCCTACCGGGAGGACAAGAGCGAGCCGAAGGCCTACAGGCGGCGGCAGCGGTCCTTGAGCCCGCTGGGAGGCCGGGACGAAAGCCCGGTGTCCCACAGGGCCTCGCAGAGCCTCCGGGGCCGCAAGTCCCCTAGCCCGGCGGGAGGTGGCAGCAGTCCCTACTCCCGGCGGCTGCCGCGCTCCCCGAGCCCCTATAGCCGGCGCCGCTCGCCCAGCTACAGCCGCCACAGCTCCTACGAGCGGGGCGGCGACGTATCCCCCAGCCCGTACAGCAGCAGCAGCTGGCGGCGCTCGCGCAGTCCCTACAGCCCAGTACTCAGGTGAGTCCTGCCCCTCCCCACCCCACCTCCCCAACCCTAGGAGGCAGGGAAAGTTGGGGTGAGGCGCCTCTGGTCTTCTCGGTCCACTTCCCAGACCGGAGCTCTGGGCGGGAGGACGGGCTTCCAGCGGGGAGGGGGGAGTGCTGTGCGCACCTGTGAGGATGGGAGGGACCGAGGGACCAGCTGCAGCGGGGACGATTTCTAAGAGTTCCAAGTTTTTAACTTGTTGCTTTTAACTATTAGCAGGTTTGTGCAAAATGCTCTGCTCTTCCAGCATTGCTAGTTTGGCTTAATTTGTCTTAGTACCTGTTTATGGAGAAAACGTTACTTTGTTGGTGATTTATTAATGGGCTGCAATATAGGGACTTACATTGGAAAGAGCAATCAAAATCAGGAGGTGATGTCAAGAGTTAGATAAGGATTGCAGATGTTTCATGTAGTTAGTACGGGGATGGGGAAAACAGCTTTTGTGAAGTTTATTTTAATACTTTAAATACATGTAAGTAGATGTTGATAGAAATAGAGTTTGAAGATAAGAAATCATATGAGAGAGTGATTCTTGTGTTAGGTTTTTTTATCTGATCTTTCAAAGTCGTGGTTTTAAAAAGGAGGGGGAAAATGACAGTTCTGTTCAGTACCCAGTTGCCAATAATATAAGTGGATATATAGTGGTACAGTGTAACCGAGGGAATGGCTTAGTACATTCTCAGACCACTATAAAATCTGAAACTGCTCAGTGTAAAGTTAGGCCTTTTAAGTAATAATAATCCTCATGAATGTGTTCAGGAAATTTTTGCAGAGATAATATAATCTGAAATTTGAATTCTGCTTTTATATAGCTTTTAAGCCATTGTTATACAATCATAGTCTCAAATGTGTATATATTGATACATATCTGTTCTGTAGAGTGAATTAAAAGTGACTTTTGAGTGCTTTGTAGATCTTGTAGCTTATTATATTATTTAACACATCTGGGCCTTCTAGGCTTTGTGGCTTAGGGTTTGGTAAACTAGCCCTAGAATTGACTAGGTTAAGTTTCATAACTTTATATAGTCATTTAAGTGTGTCATTTAAATGGCAATTGTAATAATGAGTGTTTTTGGATTTGGTAATGTTGAGTAAGGATTTCTACTTGTTCCACATTGGTGGTGTGCGAAGTTTGTGTGATTAGGACCGCACTTGCTTAGCAAATATCTAAGAGCACATATTATATGTCAGTGATGGTTTAGGCAGTGCAGTGTAGCAGCGAAGAAAGACAAAGTTACTGTCCTCATAGAGCTAACATCGAAAGTCCACTTACTGGGGACTCTTTTCATGGTATGTGTATTGACCAGCTGTTATTTCCAAAGGGTTCAGTTTTGGAAGAAGCTTATCAGTAATATTGGCCAACATTTCTGACAACTGGCCATGTGGTTCACTCTTGAATACATCAGTAGGTGGGCAATACACACTGTTTTTTGGCAGTCTGTGTTGGACTTGAGTTCAGACACTATTTTCCCAGTTTCTTTCTTGCATGATTTGTTAGGCTTCTTAGCAAAACCATTGATGGCTTAGTTTGCTAAACTGTAATATTTAATGCTTGTCTTTATTATTTCAAGGGATAAATAAATGAAAAATTGCCTTTTATAAAGTATAACATCCCTAAAGAAATCTAAAGTGGTTGAATTGTGAGTAGTGTGAATTATTAAACATCTTATATATGGAAATAGAAAGCTACATCTATGTATAATGCTTTGGAATATACACAACAAATTTGTGTACTAGTTTTTTAAAACTTTGAAGATGTCATGTTTCCAGGCCTTCTCTCTGGGCCAATAGCTTGTTGTTGTTTTATTATGAGGTATGATCTTCAGTTTTTTTATTTTGTTTTTGTTTGGTTGGTTTTATTGTTTGCATTGTGTTGCTTGTTAAATGTGATTCTTAGAATTCGAGGACCAGAACTGATGGCTAAATAGTTACTTGAAAAACAAGATTTAGAAAAATAGCAAATGTACATACTGCTGAGGAACATGAATTCACTTGTCCAGCTTAATGCAAAAAGTTTTATTTGTTTCTAGGTTTAGTAGTAGAGTCAGATGACTGGCTCTTTAATGAATAGACGAGATTGTAAGCTCCACAGTGGCATCTGGCCTGTCTTGCCCATCATTGAATTCCTAGTGCTCAGCACTGTATTTGGGTGGTTATACACTCTTAATAATCGTTGAATAGGTAAGTGAAGGGATGATAGATAGAGTTGACTGAATATAGAATCTGCCGCTGTGACTCTTTATTACCTGATTCATTTGAATAAATAATTAATATAGATCATGTGCTATGGTATAAGAAACTTCAATATTGACATTTTCCAAGCCCACATACTAATGAATTATCCATGTAGATTTTTTTAAAATGAAGTGTATCCATACTCAATATAGTATTGAAATCATGGCCCCGAGCATAACTATTAAGTCATAGAATAATTCTCTGTTCTAGGGACTACCTTACAACCTGTTCCTTGCCTGCATTTGTGTCTTCATTCCTTAGCTCCTGCATTTCATTGGATCGGTCTTCTTGGCTTAATTTCTCCTCATAAGCTGTTTATTGTATTTCTCTTTTTCTTTTATGTTTTTCCAGGTAGGTTCTGTCCTGTGCTCTGTAGTCCAGGCTGACCTCCAACTCAGATGCACCTGCCTCTGCCTCCTTGAGCTATGGGACTAAAGATGCTTCTTCACTATTTGATTGTTGAGGTGTGTAAATTCTTATCATCTTCCTGATAAGCCGTATAATAAGTGTGAGGTGTGTTAACACAAGGAAACAGAAAGGAAATAGAAGGGTGCTGAGTGTAGTGAAGGGATGTGTGGTGATGGTTCCCACTGATGGGTTAGGAAACAAATACCCCCAAAACTTGAGAGATTTGCTGATGGAATATGAAACAAATGCTTCAAAAACTAAGTGCTTTGCATCAAGGTCAGTTTGAATTCAAAAGCTGAGCTGGCCAGTTTGAAAGCCTTGTGCTGCATTCAACCTCAGTTGATGTTCATGCTACTTCTTGTACTGACCTGTTTTGTGTGTCTGTGTGTGTGTGTGACCAAAGGCAAATCAACCTTTTAAAGGTACTTAAGTGCCAGTTTGTTAAAACTTTATTTTATTTTATGAGTGTTTTGCTGCATATGTGTCTGTACCACTTGCTGGCCTGATGCCTGCTGAGGTTAGAGGGTCAGAAGGTATCAGATGTTGTGCCCAGAGTTACAGATAATTGTGAGTTGCTTTATGGGTGCTAGGAATTAAATATAGGTCTCTCCACAAAGAGCAAAAAGTCCCTTTAAACCCTATAGTTTTTCTTTTTCATTTTTTTTTTTTTAAAGAAATTTTCTAGGCAGACTGTGTTGACATCATTATAACTAGTACTCAGGATTAGCTCTGGGTTAGCATGGACCTCATTGAGACCATTTCTGAAAATACAAGAAACAAAATGTTTCTAACAATGCTTGAAGATAATTTTTATTTGCTTGCTTGCTTATTTATTTATTTATTTATTTATTATTTTTTGGTGGGGCGTGGAATGAACTCAGGTCCTCTGGCTTTTTAGATAAGCATTCTACCACTGGTTTTCTCCAGTCTCAATTTGTAGATTATTACTTATTGATGACTTCTCTGTTGCAGGAGGTGTTGACTGGAAGTTACTGAAGTCAGGTTGATTTGCATCAGTAGGATGAACTGTATATAGCTAGTTTTGTCTCCCATCTGTCTAGGTTCCAGCAGACTTTGCTATTGAATAATACCAAGACACTGAGAATCCAGTTTCTGGTCCTCAGATAGAGAGAGTCAAAGTCACTGGCCTGTGATCTGGTCCACCTAGCTGCAAAGATTTCATTCTCACAGCTACTGTTCAAAGTAATGTGAAATGAGAATACCTGAATTTTTTTTTCCTTTAAACTCCTATTATAAAAATGCTTCTGGTTTGATATGTTCTTCATAGAAAAAGTATCAGAAACATAAGATACAGAATAAGTGCAGAAACAGAAGAGACTGGAACTTAGGGTGAACAGTTTAGTTTCCAAAAGTTGTGGTCCATTCACTCTAAGAAGATGGTTCCGTGTCTGGCTTTTTTTTTTTTAGGTCAGTCTTTACCATATTTTTATGTGTTCTGTCCTCTTTAAATTTCTTTCCTCCTAACACTAATATTTATATCTGCCTTTCCATCATTTGCTTTTTTTTGATATTCTTTTGTTTTTCCAAGACAGAGTTTCTCTGTGTAATAACCCTGGCTTTCCTTGAACTCCATTTGTAGACCAGGGTGGCCTCAAACTCACTGAGATCTGCTACTGTCTTCTGGTTGCCGGGACTAAAGTCATGTGTCACTAAGCCTGGCACTTTTCCTTTATTGTACACCCATGTAGGCGGTCATTATTAATGGGTCAGACTTCCTTTCTCTACTCCTGTTCAGTTTCTTGTAATAAGGGCTCACTCTGAGGGTAGTCCTGCCTCAGCCTCTCGAACACCAGCATTAAAGGAGTCAGCTACTATAACTTTCCTCCTACCCATTCTAGTCCATGGTTTATTAGGGAAGTTTTCTAACTATGTAGTTAAACACTTGGTCTCTTTTGTATCGTGATACATTGTGACTTAATGCCTTTAATGATCTAAGCCCATTCTATCAGGACTCTTATTTTTCAAAAATCTTTCTTTTTTAAAGATGTATTTATTATAAGTAAGTACACCGTAGCTGTATTTAGACACACCAGAAGAGGGCATCAGATCTCATTATGGATGGTTGTGAGCCACCATGTGGTTGCTGGGATTTGAACTCAGGACCTCTGGAAGAGCAGTCAGTGCTTTCACCAGCTCCATTTTTATTTTTCTGTATCTCCCTGATAACTGTTCTCCAAGCTTTAAGAGACACTGACAACCTTTTTTCCATATTTGCTGTTTATCTTGCATTCACAAACTCTACCTCAGATCTTAACATCTTGATTGTTCATTCATCTACATGTTCATTTTTTTTTTCTGTGCTCCTTACAGCACTTTTGTCTTATTTTTGCTGTAGATCTGTTAAAAGTACCTGGATTTTACCTTAGCTGATTGGCTAACTCTATTTGTTAGTCTTCACTAGCTGCTAAGCTAAAGGATGAATTTATAAAATGTATTTGGTAGTAGTTGTTTAGTTCTTTAAGATCCTCTCCCCTCTTTCTCTTTCACAGAGTAAAGAAAACAAACCACTTTTTACAGGCACCACCATGAAACTTGCTAGCCATTTTGGTTCACATATTCTCTAGGATTGTGGAAGTAATTGTGATTTATAGGGAGAGATTTTAGTGGGTAAAAATGTACTGTACATTCTTGAATATGGTTTGAGAGAGCTGATTCTGGAAAATCATCCTTTGACATTCATTCACATGCCCATAGCCTGAGTGTTCCACACTTAAATACACAGATAGTAAAAACTGTTATTTAAGAGTCGTCCAGCCAGGTATGGTGGCACAGATCTTTAATACCAGCCTTGTGAGGCAGAGGCAGGTGAATCTCTTCATTTGAGGCCAGCCAGGGCTGCATAATGAGATCCCCACCTCAAAAGAAAAAAAAAAAAGAAAGCCTTAATTTACTGGAAAATGAATAGAGTGCTCATTCACTTTAGTGTAAATAAAATAAACATGGGCCTATAAACTGCTTATATTTGCTGTATCTTGTACTGACCAGGAAAAATAATTAGTTTTTCTTGGTGAATTAAAGTCAGATGGTTATGGTAGGAAGTATCTGAGCAGAGTTTCTTATTTTATTTGAAACCCTAAAATTCCTGAAAAATCAATCAAAGTAAATGTTGCTTAATCTTATATAAGGTAATCCCAACCTCTTCCCCTAATTGGTATCTCCCCCCCCCCCATGTCATTTTCTTTTTCTTATCTTTTTTTTGGTAGTGGTAGTTATTGTTATTTTTGTTTTTGGATTACTTTTATCTCACATATGGAAATTGTTAATAAGCTTTGAAGTGGATGCTAGAAGCAAAAGTACCAAGCTAGGATCAGAAATATTACTTCTTTAAGGCAATGGAATTAAAACCTTTAAAATTATTTTCTTCCTCCTCTTCTTCCTCTTCCTCCTCCTCTTCCTTCCTCCTCTTCTTCCTCTTCTGTTTGTGAATGTGCTCCTTCTCCCTCCCCTCCCCTCCCCTCCCCTCCCCTCTCCTCCCTATGGTGACTTCCCTGGCCTCTGTCCTTGGGGGTAGTGAAGTTGCCCACCCCAGAGCAGCTTTCCAATTAATCTGCCTTTAATATTAAAAAACAACAACAAAAACTCCTTTAAATTGTGGGGAGAATCAATGCTGTGAATGTGTATTAGAGAATAACATGTTAGTAAAATAGGGAATTTACATAAAAAAGGTATTGAAAGGAACTGAAAATTGCATTTTCTGTTCTATTTTCAGTTATACAGGGGCACTTTCGCTGGGGTGCTTTGATACTTAACATAGTATCTAAGAGTAAATTTTTTTACCTCTTTGGGAGTAGTATTTTCTCTTTCCATAACTGCTTTTTTTTTTTTTTAAATCTATTTATAAAGACAATAGAAGCTCATAGTAGAATTTTTCACTTAGTACTGAAAAGTTTATGAAATTGAAAGTGTTCTTTTAAGATTATTTATTTTTATGTGTATGTATATCATGCCTGCATATATAGTATGTTCACCCATGAATTCGTATTAATCAGAAAAGAGCATTGGATTCCCCATAACTGGAGTCACAGGTGGTTGTGAACCCTCATGTGGGTGCTAGGAATCAAACCTAGATTTGCTGCAAAAGCAACAAATACTCTTAACCACTGAGCCATCTCTTCAGCCATTGTAAATGTTCTTACCTACCCCTTAAGGGTAGCTAATCATGTGACTCAGTCTAGCCCTCGCCTAAATCTGTATACATGAATCGTTCATGTGTGACATTTTGATGAATGTTCTTTGTTGTTGTTAAGTTCATTTTTATTATTTGTGTGCATGTGTGTTAGCATGCTCACTTGGGCTTGTGCCAGTGAGTGTATGCTTGTGGAGTTGAGAGAACAACTTGGATGATTTGGTTTTTCTACTTTTGTCCTGTGGGTTTAGGGAATTGAACTGAGGTAGTCAGGCTTGATGGCAAGCACCCTGATCTACTGAACCATCTTACCTCTAGTGGGTGGGTTTTGTTTTGTTTTTGTTTTTGTTCTTTTGAGGCAGGGTATTGCTGTGTTCACTAGCTGTTTTAGTACTGGCTGTGTAGCCTAGGCTAGGCTCTAATGCATGACAATTTGCCTGCCTTAGCCTCCTTAGTTGGTGGGATTACAGGTATGTACCATTCATTATACCTGGCTACATTTTATTTTTAATCAATAAATAGTGATTGTGTGCATTCCTGAGGCACAGGATGAGAGCTTCTAGATGGTTTAAAAGTCTGTTGCCTCACATTGTGGTTGGTATGTGTGTGTGACTCCCTGGGATTCCGTCTAGGTGTACATCACCACTCCTATAGGAAATCTCCCCTTAGCAATTTGAAATATCTACTGCACTACTGTATAGTCATCATTTTGTGAGATCACTAAATCTTTATTTTTCTTAACTGACATGTTGTACACTTAGATCAGCATTTCTCCTTTCCTTAAGAAAAAAGTATGTTCTTTTCCCCAGATCTCTGTTAAACATCATCCCACTCTCTGCTTTGATACACGTTCTTAAATGTTTGGTAGAGTAATAAAGTCAGACTTGTCTCTTAGATTTTAAGTAACACTGAAGTCATAGTGTGTTTGTTTTTCTGTGCACAACTTATTTCAGTTTAATCTTTTTCCAGGTTCATCCACATTATTATAGATGACAGCATTTCCTTATTTTTTTCAAACCTTTTTGTCTCTTTATGTGTGATGGTGTGTGCACATGCGCGGATGTGTCCCCTTTTCAAGTGCAGCAAGCACTGGTAACTGCTTTGTCATATCTCCAACTCCCCAAAATACATTATTATTAATTATTATTATTATTATAATTACTACTACTACTACTACTGCTGCTTTAAGTTATGTGTATATGTATCTCTGTGTGGGTTTGTGCAGTGTACATCAAAGTCAAAAGGTACTGGATCTCCTGGAGTTAGAGTTAGATGGGGGTGTAGGCTGGTCAGCAAGGAGCAGAGCAGTACATGCTTAACCATGGAGCCATCTCTTCAGGCTGGTTTTCCTTTTTACAGTATTTTACTCTGTATATATGTACCACTTTTTTTTTAACCTGATCATCTGGTAATTAAAACTGATGCTACTCCCTAAATTGACTATTGTACCATAGTATGCATGGGAGTATAAAATTTTAGTTCACTGATTTATATGGAAAAGTCAGATTACTGAATCATGTGACAATACTATTTCTACAGTATTGAGGGACCATTACACTGCTTTCCATAATGGTTTTGTTAATTTTCAGTAGCACCAATAGTGCAAAATAGTTCCCCTTTTTTCAGTACCCCAGCAGTCCATTTCAGTTTTATTTTCAGTTTTCTTATCATAATACTGAACATCTTCCCAAATACTTATTCACCCATCACATCCTTTTTTTAGTTGTTTCAATTTTTCACATTTGGAATTGGATTGTTTAACATTTTGCCAGACAATGTCTTGGTCTTTACTTTCTTCAACAGTAAGAAAGCAAAAGCTTTTATCATTTTTATGAAGTCCAAGTAGCATTTATGCTTGTCAACTTTTATGATTTATAAAATTGGGTAATAAAAAAACTTTTGTCTAATCTTGAAGTGAAAAAGATTTTCTTCTTGGTCTTGGGTTCATCTTTATAATGTGTAATGGTATTTCACTAGCATACCTTCCAGTTGTGGATTGTCCAGGTGTTGTTTGTATTCTGATGTTAATTCTGCTTCCTATCAAGAGGGGTTGCCGCTGTTGAGTAGCCCATCACATACTCTGGTGATCTTATGTGAACCTTCTCCCCATTTTAATTGGTCAATAAAGGCTAGAGCCTGTGATTGGGCAGTGGAGGGAAAAATGGGACTGGATTGAGAGTGGATGCAGGTAGAGAGGTAGAAGAGTGGAAGAGGGGAAGGAGAGAGGACTGAAGAGGAGGAGGAGGAAGCCTTGATGGACCAGGAGAAACTGCAAGTAACAAGGGGTCTTGTAGCTGGGGAATAAGTGTAGTGGTAGATCTGTCCCATCTAGATGTATAGCTTATAATTATAATAACTGGATTGTGTGCTGTTTATAAGGGCTTATTGGGGGTTGGAAATTCCAGCAATACTGACCTCCTTGTATAATCTTAGTAGATTTGTTTTTAGACATGTATGACACATGTCTTATCTATAGACACAGAATTTTATTTTGTTTTGTTTTGTTTTTTTGGTTTTTCGAGACAGGGTTTCTCTGTGTAGCCCTGGCTGTCCTGGAACTCACTCTGTAGACCAGGCTGGCCTCGAATTCAGAAATCCACCTGCCTCTGCCTCGCAAGTGCTGGGATTAAAGGCATGCACCACCACCACCCGGCTGACACAGAATTTAAAAATGCGGGGTCATATTGCTTATATATTTACCTTTTCAAATGCTTTTCATTCCTTTATATAGGTCTTACTTGTTGAATTTCCTCTGGCCAGTGTGATAGAGTTCTTATAATGCAGTCTGCTAGTTTGTATATTCCAAAGTTTCTATTTTGAAAGATATTTCTCCTGATTGTAGAATCTTAAATCAATATTATTTCTTTGTCAGTATTTTGAACTGTCTACACCTGGCTTTCATACTTTGGTGAGAATTTTTCATTTTGTTTTTTCTTCCAACCACTTGATTTTATATCCAGTAAGGTATTTTTTTTTTAAGGTAGTATCTCTTAACATATGACAGCTTAAGTACCCAGAATATGATATTAACCTGATATAGACAAAAAAAAAAATGTTCAACACCAACCACCAGTTCTTTAAATGTGCTATCTAAAATGACCCTGAGACTTGTATGCATATTGTATGTATGTATAAGTATGTATTTATGTATGTATGTGCACCTTAATGTAAATTAGACACAGAGTTCCCTAGTACTCAGACTGACTTTCTGTATCTGACATCCATGGGAGGGGAGGAAGGCTTGATGCCCCAGAGTAGGGGGATGCAAGAGTGGTGAGGCAGGAGTGGGTGAGTGGGTGGAGGAGCGCTCTCATAGAGGCAAAGTGGGGGATGGGATGGGATGGGGAGGTTTGTGGCAGGGTAACCAGGTAGGGGGATATCATTTGTAATGTAATTGAATAAAATGATTAATAAAAAAAAAGAAAAAAAAACTACATCTCAGGTCATGGTTCCGGGAAACACGAAGACAGTTTAGGCTTAGTAGAGTAGAACTTGTTACAGAAAATGTGTAAAATGTTACTTGTGTGTCTTTTTTTTTTTTTTTTTTAAAATGTATTAATTGAGCATAAAATGGAATATAAAGTGTTGTAAAATCTGCTAGTACTTTTTTCCCCATCTTATCTTCAACTAATACTCTGCTGTACAGAGAACACTATACTTTACTGTTAATGGACATCTGAGTTATTAACTTTTTCACTATTAAGATTAATGCTCCATGCTGGATGATGGTGACACATGCCATTAATCCCATCATTTGGGAGGCATAGGCTGGTGGGTGTCTCTGAGTTTGAGGCCAGCTTGGGATATAGAGTGAGTTCCAGGGTAGCCAGAGGTATATACATAGAGAAACCCTGTCTTGAAAAACCAAACCAGCCCCTCCCCCCCCAATTATGCTCTTATGAACCTTTATTGTATAAGGTTTTAAGTGTTTTTACTTCTTTTCAGGTACATACCAAAGATTTGTTGGGTCATGTAATTTTTAACATTTGAGGAACCGCCAAACTATTTTTCATAGTAATTGCATCAGTTTTACACTGGCAATGAATGGGGACCTCCACTTATTCTAAGTCAAACCCACAAAGTGTTTTTGATTTATAGCCATCTCTTACTTGAATATATCAGTATACTGACAATTTTGAAGTTTTGGTTTCTTTTAAAAACACAGAAATATTATAAGAAGTGTTTGTTTTAATCCTAGGTGCAGGATATGGGGCTGCTTTGGATTGTCCATAGCAGTTGACTGTGATTGCCTTGTGCTCTAGCCGGGACATATTTTTGTCAGCTGCAGATAGTTTCTATGATTGTGTGACATTTGGAATTCTGGGGACTTTTCAGAGGGTATATAATGCTAGGGTCCCAAGAGGCAGTGTAGGTTGGTGGTTACTATTGGTTGCTGTTGGTCATGGTTTGTTAGGTAGTTGTGCACAAAGAAGAAACAACAAGAAATTCAGTATCCTGATGGCAAGGATCAAACTTGTCCCAGCTGGAAGAGGTCTATTTAGTGATAAAATATCGCTCCCTTTTTGACCACTGACTTTACTCAGGGATCTCTTTCCTTTCCTCTCTATCCTTTTTTCCTCTCTTGTGTTAGGGGGTTGAAAGGGTGAAAGGAAAAGTGTAGAAGAGAAGGGTGGAAGAAAGAAGAGCCCACAAAGTAATCACAAAAGCTACATGTCAGTGTTAGTGCCTTTTCAGTAAGTGTGGTAGAGCTTTCTCTTAACTCAGCTAGCTCTTAAATTAATTTGAGACTGGCCTAAAATTTAACAGGCTTTTAGGCACAACAGTATTGAGCAGTTATTACTCTATTCTAATCCTCTAAACTAGTTTGGCTATCTCCCAGCCAAAATCCCTTAGATACTTGGATTTTTTGGCTTTTTCTGCTCCAGCATTCCCTTCCTTTCCCTTTGACTCTCTCCCCTGGCTGACAGAAGTCCAGTCTTATTCTCTTCTCTGCTCAATCATTGGTTGTTAATCTCTCTTTATTGACACACCAGGGAACTATTGAGGTGATGTTTACCCAAGATTGAGGCTGGATATATCTTTGAATAAGGATTGCAACCAAATATAGGAGACAGAAATCAGCAATTGAATCTGCACAAAGTGCACAATAACATTATGTCCACACGTCAATATGGTTTTATTTATATTCCTTTGAGGGATTGTGAAGTTGAGCATAGTACTTGGACATTTGAATTTCTTTTTTTTTTTTTTAAAGAAATATCTTTACTTTTTTTTTCTATTAAAACTTGGAATTTGATTGTGGTTTGTTTGTTTTTAAGACGAGATTTAACTGGGTAGCCAAGCTAGCTTGACAGTCATCATTATCCTGTGTCAGCCTCCTGGATTTGGAATTATAAACCTGTTCTAGGATGCCTTACTATATAGGTCTTTTATATTTACTAGCTACTCTCAGGCATACTTAAATATTTTCTCATTTTTATCACTTCACTTGTTTTTGTTTTTGTTTTTTTGAGAGAGGGCTTCTCTGTGTAACTTTTTGGACTTTTAACTTGCTTTATAGACCAGGCTGGCCTTGAACTTAAAGATCTGCCTACCTCTGCCTCCACAGTACTGGAATCTGTTTTCTAATACAATCTATTCCTGTCCTTTTACTGGGAGATTGAGATCATTAATACTTAGAATTATTATTGAACAATGTTTATTCCTGCCATTTAGTTGTGGTGTTTCCTTCCTTCCTCCCTTCCTCCCTCCCTTCCTTCTGTCCCTCCCTCCTTCCATCCCTCCTTCCCCCCTCCCTCCTCCTCTTCTTCCTTCCCTCCCTCTCTCCCTCCTTCCCTCCTTCTCTCCTTCTCTCCTTCTCTCCTTCTCTTTCTCTCTCTGTCTTTCTTTCTTTCTTTCTTTCTTTCTTTCTTTCTTTCTTTCTTTCTTTCTTTTTCTTTCTTTCTTTCTTTTTTTTGGGGGGGGGGTGTTTCGAGACAGGTTTCTCTGGCAGTCCTGGAACTCATTCTGTAGACCAGGTTGGCCCCGAACTCAGAAATCTGCCTGCCTCTGCCTCCCAAATGCTGGGATTAAAGGCATGCGCCACTACTGCTCAGCTGTTTTTTTGTTTGTTTGTTTGTTTGTTTGTTTTGTTTTTTGTTTTTTTTAAGTCATTAGGAGATGGTTGTGAGCCACCATGTGGTTGCTGGGATTTGAACTCATGACCTCTTGAAGAGCAGTCGGTGCTCTTAACCGCTGATTCATCTCACCAGTCCCAGTAGTGTTTTTTAGACTTCATTTGGTTCACTGTTAAAGGACTGTATATTGTTTTCTAGATATAGTTTACCTTTCTTTAGACTGATATATCCACTATACAACTGACTTGGTTTACATAAATTCCTTAAATTTGTTTTTATTATGGAAAGTTTTTCTTTCTCCTTTGATTGTGAATAGTAAGTGTCTATGGTGTAGAAGTTTGTGTTGCCATGTATGGTCTTTTAAAGGTTACAGAAATCAGTTCAGGACCTTCTGGCTTTCAAACTATGATTTTAAAGTTATTTTGATGTACCTGCCTGCCGTTCTATGTGGCTTGATTTTCCTCTCTTGTAGCCTTCAATATACATTCTTTGTTTTGTACATGTTTTATGTGTACACGGGGAATTTCTTTTCCGGTTTTGTCTATTTGATGTTCTGTATCTCTCTTGCACCTTGGTGGCTTCTCTTTCCCTTTTTGGGGAGAAAATTTTCTTTTGTGATTTTGTTGAAAATATTTTCTGTGCCTTTGAATTGGGTTTCTTCTTTTCCTCTATGTATAGTTATATAGACTTAGTTGTTTTGTAATATCCCAGATTTCCTGCTAAATCTGTTTCATAGGTTTTTTTTTTTACTTTAAATTTATTTATTTTTAAAGATTTAATTTTTTTCATGGAGTTACCCATTTCCTCTGTTTTGTCTTTAAGACCTTTTCCACATGGTTCAATACTTTGGTGAGACATTTCCTCTGAGCTTTTTGTCTTGCTTCTTGAACTTTTCATTTGAGTTTTATTTTAGTTGACCTTTTTTCTTTTTAGTCTCTTTAGTTTTGGAAATTAGTTGCAGAGAATAGTCTACTCATAGAAGATGAAATAAGTGGCACCATAGTGCCTGGTGCCCTGAACTAATAAAGGAAAAGGACATCTCCACTCTACAAAAACATTGTACCCCCTGCACATTACAAATACTTCCAACTGGAAGACGACAAGAAAAAAATATACTAAAAATGTATTTTTAAGTCTTGGAACTATTTTTTACTATTTTATTCAACTGTTTGTGTTTTTGAAACTTTTCATTCAGTTAGGGGTTTGTACATATCCTCTGGGTTTTTTGAAGATATTTGTAATTGCTATTTTGAAGTCATTGTACTTTAAGTTAGGTTGCTTTTCTTGGGGAATATTATGCTGGGGGGCTAATGTCAGGAGTAGTGTTTTTTGATAAGGGCATCTGGTCTCACATTTATTTGTTCAGTGGGTGTTTGGATCTTTGCTTGCTGTTACCTCAACTTGTCTGTTTGGATCAGTGGAATGGTGCTTGTTTTTCATTCTTAGAGCCATTCTGTTGATATTTGAATAGCATGTCGGGTGTGGTATTGGCTCAGCTAGGGATAGGTACGGACTTCTGAGCCTACTTTAGTTTTAGAAGATTCTTGCTGTTGATCTTCAGAAGTTTGTGGAAGGTACTCTAGATTCTGAAAATAGTCTTTGGGTAGCAGGGGCTAGGGTCATAGTGGAAATAAGTAGTGCTCTGTGGGGGCTGGGAGCAGATCACAGAATATTACATTGTCCTCAGATAGAGCAGGCTAGTCCTGGAGTCTGCATGTGGGATTAGGAGCACAGGGCACTAGAGTTCTAGTGCATCTTGGTAAAAAATGGGTTTGATTGGTTTGGAAGTTCCTTACCTGGAATTCGTGGTACATGTAGTTTCATGTGGTTTCTGTGGGATGGTGGGTAGGGTGACTACCAGGAGGGTGGGCAGGATGGGTATGGGGGACCTCCAAGTGCTGCTGTGGTGTGGTAGGTGGGGTTTGGTTGTTAGGCTTTGGACAAGCAGAGCTAGGATACCTGCTTCTCTGCTGTGGTTGTGCTGTTTTCCTTTTTTAAAACATTTTTATGTGTATGGGTGCTTTGCATATTTGTTTGTATCTATGTGTGTATAGTGCCTGTGGAGGCCAGAAGAGGGTGTTGGATTCCCTGGGACTGAAGGTACAGACAGTTGAGAGTTGAACCCAGGTCCTCTTAACACTTAAACCATCTCTCTAGCCTTTCCAATGTGCTCTTTATTTGACATTGAGTTTTTCATTTCTACCATTGCTTCAGTTTGGTATTTGTTTATTAATCCTATCCTATATCTTTAATGAATTCCATTTTTCTTATCCTTCATTGACTTATTTCATTCATCTCTTATTCTTGTGCTCCTTTTTAATGCAATCAGGAGATTATGCAGGCCCCCTTTCATTTCTTTGAACATATTGTCATTGTTTTAGATTCCTGGTCTAGAATTTGTCTGAGTCTCTTTTGTTCTGGGCCTTTACTCTGAGGTTGATAACTGATGGATGAGATGTTGTGTTAACTTTTCATGTTACTTGTCTTTTTATCCTGGGCTTTATGCACCAGGAGTTAATATCATTGATTTCCTCCCTTCCTACCTTCCAGTTAGTATCTGTAAGGGTCAGTAAGAATACTTTGCGAAGTAGTTGCCATTAACTATAGTACACCCACTGTGAAAACAAAATAATAGTTAAGTATACAGCAATCACTCCTTAACTGCTAATCATTCTATGGAGCAAAGTGATATCACTAGTACTTTGTGAACTGATATATAAGTTACAATGCATATTAATAGAAAGAAATAAGAAATGGGAGACTAGTAATTAGGATTGGGGTGATAGAGATAAAAGAGGGTCATATTCCTAATAAGGGAACTATAGTGGTAGAGGAATGGTACAGCTTTGTCTGAAGGAATACTAATATGCCACTGGTAGAATTGTCCGGTTTTTCTTTTGGTTTCTTGAGACAGGATTTCTATATATAACAGCTTTGGCTATCCTGGAACTGTTTTTGTAGAGCAGGCTTGTCTCCAATTCATACAGATCTGCCTGCCTCTATCTCCTAAGCACTGGGATTAAAGGCATGCACCATCATGCCCCGCTAATAGTCCAGTTTTTAGACTGAGCACAGAGACTCTGCAAATCAGACCAGGTTATATTCTTTGGGAGAGGAAAAGGCAGAAGGAAAATAGTTGTGGGGAGCAGTATAGGGCATTAGCAGAGTAGGGTCAAGTTCCTGTGCCCCAATGGCATTGGGCATTAAACAGAGACAAGATAGGTATGGAGAAGGAGCGAGATAGGTGGATACAGGTATGAAAAATGTCTTGGGTGATTATTGCCTTTGTCTTTATGGAGTTCCTGATGAAGAAGATGAGGGAATGAAGAAAGGACAGGCACACAAACACATACAGAACACAGAAAAGCTGGGATCTAGTGGGCTGTGCTTGCTTTGCTGGAGAACATTATCAGCACGTTTATGTATAGGGCAGAGGGAAGGTGAGTCATCTAGTCTTTGCAGGACCTCTCTGTATGGGAGCAGTTTCAGGTTGTAGTCAGTAGATAGCTGTAGTTGTTAGATTTTGCACACTGGCCAGTGTTCGTAGGACAGTCTTATTTGTACATATTGACCGTAGGAAGGCTTTGTCGTCCCTCTCAGCCTCATTCTGTGGTTAAGGTATTTCCATTCCTTTGGGTTCGAGACAATGGGTCCTTGATGTGGCCATCAACAATACAAGTCACTCAGGACTTCATCCACTTTTTTATATGTTCACTCTGGGCTTTCTTGCTTTCTGCACTTACCTGGGGCTGGGAAGTCCTCTATTGATAGGTAATTCTGCCTCTGCCGCACCCCCTCACCCCAATGCTGTTTAGAGTCTGAGATCTGGTCACATCTCTTAGAATTCATTACAGAAATTAGAGTACTGATCTAGTGAAAAATTCATTTTGGGCTCCTGATACAAACAAATACTGGCACTGCCCCCTGCCCCTCTTCAGTTCTTGGTAATTCCTCCTTGTCACTTTGACTTAATTTCAGCTTATTGAGTGCTGTGCAGATCTGATTAAGGTTTCTTTTCCAGTCTTGGAGTATTCTGTTTATCTTGTTTCGTAATACTGAAATACTAATCCCAGCACTTGCTCTGAGTTTTCTGAGAATGTGGTTTGCATAGGGTATCAGTTGCCAAGCCACCACAGAAGCAGAAGTGTGTCTGAAAGTGCTCCTGTTCTGTTGATTGTCAGTACCACACACCCAGTGACAAAAGAAGTTTTTTCCTGGCTTTTCCTGCTCATGCTGCCACTAACTTGGGTGTTACCCTTTCCCCACTAACCATGTAACTTTTCTGATGGCTATTTTTTTTTTTTTTAAAGCTTTCCCAGCTTATTCATTGGAAATTCAGGCCAACTGAGTGTTGTCTGCCATTTTGGATATCTCAGTAGGTTTTTAAAAACATGACTTTTAAATTCTTATTTTTATCTGTATGTGTTACATATGTGTGTACCTGTGTGTGTGTGTACATGCCTATGTGTGCACACATAGAAGCAAGAGGAGGGCATCCTATAGTGTCTTCTTGTTACTCTGTCTTATTCCTTTCAGGCAGATTATCATCTGAACCTGGTTTTTCATTAGGCCCATAGCCAGCAAGCCAGAGCGAGCTATCTGCCTGTCTGCTCACTGTTCATTGCTAAGGTGTAGAAATAAAAGGACTCCCCTTCCCTTCCCTCCCCTCCCCTCCCCTCCCCTCCCCTCGTTTGTTTGTTTGTTTCTGTTTTTTTTTGAGTGCTTTTGTTGTTAGTTGTTGCTTGTTTATTTGAAGACAGAGTTTCTTTGTGTAGCCCTTGGCTGTCCTGGAACTTGCTCTGTAGACTGGCTGGCTTGAACTCATAGATTTGCCTACCTCTGCCTCCCTAGTGCTGGGATTAAAAGTGTGGGCCACCACTGCCCTGCTGAAAACTAAAACTTTTTCATATTGAGTATGTATGCAGGAACTTCATTGATTCATTTATTTATTAGTTTCTATATTTTTAGTGGACTCCATAATTTTTCTATAAACAAGATTATGTCATCAGATAATTGACATAGCTAGCTTTCTTGCTTCTGGATTTAATTAACTTTTTTCTTGCTTAATTACAATGACTAGAATCTCCAGTATAATGCTAAGGTTATAAGAAGAAACTTCCTTCTCTTATTCCTAATGGTGGAGGGAAAAGATTTATTCTTATTGTAAATTCTGGGTTTTGTTATTTAAAAAAATCTGATTCCGGAGTGCCTTGTGACAAATGTTCAGATTTCAGGAAATGGACAGATTACAGAGAAGAAACTTCAGCCTGATTTTTGAAAGAAAGCTAGCTAAGAGCTAAGTAAATGAAGGCAAAAATGTCCAGTTTGGTAGGGGAAAATGGGGCCAGGCTTTGGATAGGGTGACCGGCCTGACTCTTGATTCTTCCTTTAAGTAGTTTCTGACATACATGTAATAAGTCTCTTAGCATACTGTCCCAATTTCCCCATCTGCTTTCTATGCATTTTCATTGCTGAAGGAAGAGCAAGTCAAATGAAATGTATTTTGTACACTGATGTTCACTGTTTTATATTCATTTGACCAAGAACTGCTATCCAAATGGCATTAAACTATGGAGTATAATGTGACAAAATAAAATTGACTTGGATTATATTATATTCTTCAAAGAAGGTATAGTTTGATATAGTAATGAGGTAAATGTCTAAAAAGTTAAGAATAATGGATCTGGTCTCAAGACAGGTGCTGATAAGGCACTATTGTGTCTTGAAGTTGGTAAGGTTGTATGAAGGAAGGACTTTTGGACTATTGTTTGGAAATTGGGAAGGATTCCACCAGCAATGGAATGTTCTTCTTTCTCCACATCTTTGCCAGTATCTGCTGTCACGTAAATTTTTGATCTTAGCCATTCTTACTGGTAGAAGGTAGAATCTCAGGGTCATTTTGATTTGCATTTCCCTGGTGACTAAGGATGTTGAACATTTCTTTAGGTGCTTCTCAGCTATTAGAGTTCCCTCAGTTGAGAATTCTCTGTTTAGCTCTGTTCTCCATTTTTTTTTTGGATAGGGTTATTTGGTTCTCTGGAGTCTAACTTCTTGATTTCTTTATATATATTGGCTATTAGCCCTCTATTGGATGTAGGTTGGTTGGTAAAGATCTTTTCCCAATCCGTGGGTTGCCGTTTTGTTCTATTGACAATGTCCTTCACCTTACGGAAGCTTTGCAATTTTATGAGGTCCCATTTGTTGATTCTTGATTTTAGAGCATAAGCCATTGGTGTTCTGTTCAGGACATTTCCTCCTGTGCCCATGTGCTCGAGGCTCTTCTCTGCTTTCTATTAGTTTCAGTGTATCTGGTTTTATGTGGAGGTCCTTGATCCACTTGTACAAGGAGATAAAAATGGGTCAATTTGCATTCTTCTACATGCTAACCACCAGTTGAGCCAGCACCATTTGTTAAAAATACTGTTTTTCCCACTGGATAGTTTTAGCTCTAGTGATGGTTTAGATCAAGTGACCATAGATGTGTGGCTTCATTTCTGGGGCTTCAGTTCTATTCCATTGATCTACCTGTCTATTTCTGTACCAGTACCATGCAGTTTTTATCACAATTGTTCTGTATGTAGTACAGCTTGAGGTCAGGGATGGTGATTCCCCCAGATATTCTTTTATTGTTGAGAAAAGTTTTCGCTACCTTAGGTTTTGTTATTCCAAATGAATTTGCAAATTGCTCTTTCTAAGTCTATGAAGAATTGAGTTGGAATTTTGATGGGGATTGCATTGAATCTGTAGATTGCTTTCGGGAAGATGGCCATTTTTACTATATTAATCCGCCAATCCATGAGCTTGAGAGATCTTTCCATCTTCTGAGGTCTTCTCTGATTTCTTTCTTCAGAGACTTGAAGTTCTTGTCATACAGATCTTTCACTTATTTGGTTAGAGTCACACCAAGATATTTTATATTATTTGTGACTATTGTGATGGGTGTCATTTTCCTAGTTTCTTTCTCTGCCTGTTTATCATTTGTATAAAGGAAGGCTACTGATTTGTTTGAGTTAATTTTATATCCAGCCACTTTGCTGAAGTTGTTTATCAGCTGTAGGAGTTCTCTGGTGGAATTTTTGGGGTCTCTTAAGTATACTATCACATCATCTGCAAATAGTGATATTTTGAGTTCTTCCTTTCCAGATTGTATCCTTTTGACCTCCTTTTGTTGTCTAATTGCTCTGGCTAGGACTTCCAGTACTATATTGCATAGATAGGAAGAGAGTGGGCAACCTTGTCTAGTCCCTGATTTTAGTGGGATTGCTTCAAGTTTCTCTCCATTTAGTTTGATGTTGGTTACTGGTTTGCTGTATACTGCTTTTACTATGTTTAGGTATGGGCCTTGAATTCCTGATCTTTCCAAAGGTATTTAACATGAAGCGATGTTGTTGAATTTTGTCAAATGCTTTTTCAACATCTAATGAAATGATCATGTGGTTTTGTTTTCTTTGAGTTTGTTTATGTAGTGGATTATGTTGATTGATTTCCATGTGTTGAACCAACCTTGCATCCCTGGGATGAAGAGATGGAGGATGTTCCCCATAGTCAGTGAAAACACAGTAGCATTGGTCCAATCTAGTAGTTGTTAGGTATCTTAGTTTTGTTTATGGTGCTGTGATACAATACTTTGACAAAAAGCACCTTTGGCAAAAAAGATGTTTATTTTATTTACAGTTCGAGAAGGTACACAGTATCATCGTGGAGCAGGCATGGCAGCAGCAGATTTGAGACTGGCCAGTCATATCTTGTTCATACACAAGAAGCAGAGAAAACAGGAAGTGGAGCCAGGCTATAAAACATGAGAGCCTGCCCCTCGTGATAGAGTAACTTAAGCAAGTTTCTATTCTACAAGTTTCTATAACCTTCCCACACAGTACCAGTAGGTGGTGAACAAATGCACCTGTGGGGAACTAAGGCCATTCAAACCTAACAGTAGGGAAAGCTAGATTAGGACCAGACTGATCTGTAGCACCTTGATAATTGGGTTAAAAAAAGTGAAATTACATTCCAAAAGAATAACATTGGTGGTGTTCTTATATAAATAATTTTGAGCATATGGAATTGGCAAGGGTTGTATTCAAAGTCAAAGCTTTAAAGATTGTTCTCTCAGTTTCATATGGTTAAGATGGTTAAATTATTTTTATTATAATGATATGAGACAAATACTGTATGCGGATCATTGGACAGAATATCTGTAGCTCTGTCATCATATTAAGAGGAGATGGGTTTTTGGTGTATGTTTTGTGTGTGTGTTTAGACAGTCTTGTGTTGCAGTGTGGTCTGGAGCTTGCTGTGTAGCCTTAAACTTTGATTTGACTTTTCTACCTCCAATTCGTGAGTGATGGAATTATAGTTGTGCTCCATCATGCTTGGTTTATGTTGTGTGGATGATTTTACTCAGGGCTTCTTGTATGCTAGGTAATTGTCAGTTGAATCCAGTTCAAATGAGGGGAAGTTTTAGATAGGTGCTGAGATGTTAAGTATCCCTTTGTCTGGCAAATACAGGAGGTAATTAGAGCAATGTGAGAAAAAACATTCTAGGCATGATATTTGCTTAATTTTGAATGGCTGGACAAGGGCTTTGCGTACATGCTATGATTAAGGAGTTTTGGTAGAGGAGTAATTGGAAGATTACTAAGGTAGGTGCATTGAGAGTAATTAGAACAGGTGAAGATTTCATGTAGGAGCCTGGTTTAGAGACTACTCCAAGAAAGTTATTATTCAGAATCTAATAGTGAGAGTAGCTGTAGTTGTTTAGGTTAAAGAATCTAGAGACTAGTTAAAACTGAAGAAAGGTAGAGTTGACAAGACTTGGACATGAATTGAGTATGGGGAAAAAGACCTTGTGGAGTGTACAGTGACTTCAGGTTTTTGCCCTTTCAGCAGACACTATTGCAAGAGGATAGGGAATATTTCAGACTTAATATACCTTAATAGTTTAGCTGTATTGTAGTGAGGGCTATCTATGTATGATAGTTGGAAGTGAAGAGGAGGTGATTTTTTTTAACCTGGGGTTCATATCCATCTCAGGTATAGAGGCATACAAAATAGCTATACAGTTCAGACAGTTACTGATAATAAATTACAGATTTATTTTAAAACAATTCTTTGATATTAACACAATGCTATTAAAGACCTAACCAGATTTGATACTAAAGAAGTGCTTGTACTTTTTCACTTTTACATAAAGAATTAAATTTTGCCTGTTGTTCGGAGTCGATTAATTTTCTTGTTTTATGATGGTCAGTACCAAGAGCACTGCTTTGCATAAATAATAATAAAATGTCCAAAGTAGGTTGTGGTTCCTTTTAGAAATTGATGGGAATTATATCCTAATCCCATGCCAAAATCCATCTGATAATTAATTTGTAAAGAAACTTCAGCAATTCAAACAGCCTAAGAAGCTGGGGTCTAAGCTGTCATGTGTATCTTAGCTACTATTCTATTGCTGTGAAGAGACACTTATTACCAAGGCAATTCTTATAAAAAGCATTTATTGTGTGCTTGCTTACAGTTTCAGAGGTTAGTCCATTATCATCATGGCGGGAAGCATGGCGACAAGCAGGCAGACTTTGTGCTGGAGAAGTAGCTGAGAGTTCTACAAATCCTGATCCATAGGCAGAGAGAGAGAAAGAGAGAGAGACTGGGCCTGGCATGGGCTCAGAGCCCACTCCAGTGACACACTTCCTCCAACAAGGCCACACCTCCTAATCCTTCTAATCCTTTCAAATAGTGCCACTCTCTGGTGACTAAACATTCAAATATATGAGCCTGTGAGGGCCATTCTTATTCAGACCACTACAATTTGTAAGTATAAATTAAAATCTGTGTGAGAATAAATATAGTAAGGAAGAAGAAACTTAAGAGGCAGAGGCTGCCAGCATATATAGTCAGGAAAAAAGTAAGGAAGCAGAAATGGTAGGAAGTATTTTTAAGAATGTACTTAATATTGTCATTATAGACATTGAATTTTTCTTGTTCTAGTTTTGTAAAATATACTTATTTCCTAGTTAATTTCAGTGACTATGAGTTTATGGGCACAGAAGTTTGAGCAGCAGGAAAGATAAAATAGCAAGGTACCAACCAGCACCTTTTGATTAACCTGTCTACAATTTTAAAAAAATTACTATTGTATTATATAGGTATGGGTAAGGATGTGAGAAACAACATTTTTGACAAGCTTTCAGGCTATGCTATTTGGGTCAGTATTCAGTAATGTAAGGTTCAGGAGAATGAGGCATCAATAGTTTACCAGAGGGGTCAATTTTAGATAGCAGTGAGGTTGCATGTAAGGTGGAAGGTAATTACAGTTTGGGAGAAGACATGCCTGGTAAATCTTGAAACTGAGGTTGTGAGCATGAAGAAAGTTGTGAAGGTTTGCAGTAACTACTAAGAAGAAAAGGCAAGTGAAGGATTTGGAACATGTAAAAAACTTCATTCAACAGTGAGTATTGGTTTGGTTATTCTATCTATAATAATAAATGGAACAGAGAGAATATATCAGCTGGATAGGATAGATTAAGAGAAAAGGTAGTAGGGTGAGAGAGAAAAGTGATTTTGAGGATAAAAGTGGACAGTATGGTAGGCCACATAATGGTCCCTTAAGATATCCATATTATACTTCCTAGAATGTGTATATAAAGTATGTTGTGGCAAAAAGTTGGTATGATTAAAAAGTAGATGTCACTAAATTAAGGATTTTGAGATGGAGAGATTATAAATTACCCAGGTAGTTCATATTTGATTGAATGAAAGGCTGAGTCAGAAATGCTATGTGATGATAGAAACAGAGAGGAAAGAAGTATGATAAAAAGAGAGGCCTTGAGTGATGGAGGCCTTGAATAAGTGAAGCTGGGAATGATAAAAGAACAGATTTTTTTCTGTGAGATTTCAGCAGAGATAGATGGTTTAATTTTTCAGAGTTCATTGGATTTCTGTCTTAGAACAGTGAAATAATTTGTGTTGCTCAAAGTCATCATATTTGAGGTAGTTGGCTACAGCAACAGGAGTATTCAGAGAGTATGGCTGTAAGGGAATGCCTAGAGAGTTGGTATCAATAAGAGGAGGCAGCTGCTGAGATAATGAGTGCTCGCCGGGAAATGAAATATTTAGCCTGGTTAAATAGATAGAGAATATTAAACTTAAAAATAGAGAATGGTAAATTAAAAGTAGCAAATATTCAGAAGACCATATATGTACTTTCCAAGTCTTAATTTCAGACGGTTCCAGATCTGATGCAATCAGTAGTTTGACTAAAATAGTATAGGTTAGGTAAGATAGATACTAAATTAGATACATTTAAGAGTCTTACAGTGTTGTTGGAAATAATTAGCAGAACACTTAAAACAGAGCATAATAAATTTAGTACAGAGGGACATTGTTTGTTCTCTTTTTTTTTTTTTTTTAAAAAGCCAATGTCTGATTACGTAGCCCTGGCTAGCCTAGAACTCACTATGTAGACTAAGCTGGTCATACATACGCACGCACGCAAGATTTTTGCCTGCTTCTGCCTTCCTAGTGCTGGGATTAAAGTTATGTCTTCCTGTCCAGCCATTTGAAGCTTTGACTTAGGAAGGTGGGTAAGTGTTGCATATAGAGATCTTTTAAAAATTATACACAAATAATTTAAAATCTAAATTGTGCATTTAAGAGAAAAATGTGCTTTTGAAAAATGAATCTTGTTTAATCTGCCTAACATAACAATTTCCACTTGCATTTTCCTACAAATGCCATTTGATTTTGCTTATGGCTCAGTGAAGTTCCATTTTGTGTATGTACCATGTTTTTGTTTTTGTTTTTGTTTTAACACATTTGAATGTTGATAGACATCTAAAGTGGTTCCGTTTCCTAATTGTTGTGCACTAAACATGGAGGTAGAAAGACAACATTTTGGGGGAAAAAAAGACATCATGGTGATTTTGAATTTGGTAACCATTTCATACCTCTTTTGAGGACTTAACAAGCTTGTAAAGTAAATGGGACTGAAAATTCCCAGAGGATATAAGATAAGGCAGAAAAAGTGGGATAAGAAAAGTTGGAGATAATGGGTAACAGTAGTATTGGATATTTATTGCATGAGCTTGTGTGTTTTCTATCATCTTAGGAAGTTATACTGGGAGATAATACCCAATGACAGATTGGATATTCTTTAGAAAAAGTAATTTAGGAATAAAGTATTTTGGCATACCTATTTTGATATACTTGGTAGACCTCTAGGCCAGTAAACTTATAGAAAGAGTGAAATCCATCTTAGATGTTTCAAGAGACTTTAAAAAGAGATCACAGAGGTTCATAAAGAGTGTTTAGTCAGTAGTAACCTGGACTTCTGAAGTGGCAAGAGTACAGTGCTGTTGAGGCCTGATAAGAGCTGTGGAAAAGAGGGTATATTGCAGTAGCCTTGGTGGCAAAGGGCAAATCAGCCTGAATTTGTGTTTGTTCACCAAGTACAATGTTAAGAAATGGATTCTTGCAAAGTCAGTGATATAGCTGAGCACATATTATTCACTCGTTAAAAAGAACTCTTTAGGAGTTGAAAAGATGTCTCAATGGTTAAAAGCATTATGTGCTTTCAATAGATCAGCACAGAGGTCAGGCACTTAGCTCTAGGAGATCCAAAGTCCTCTTCTGGCTTCAGTAGACATTATGCTCTCTCTTTAAGGCCTCGATTTGTGGGTAGTGACCTCTCTGCTGAGCCCCTTTGGCAAATTTATGTCTCCAAAAATATTTACATTACTATTTATACATACAGTAGCAAATTGACAGTCATGAAGTAGCCATAAAAGTAATTTTATGGTTGGGAGTCACCACAACTAATTAATAGTGAACCCTAGTTAGTTGGAGTTGCAATTCTGATTTTATTTTATTTGTATGAGTTTGGGAAAACTTCTTAGGAACATAATCTTTCTCTCTTTTTAGGTGTTTCTCTTTGTCTCGCTTTCATTTTATGAGAGGGTGTCAGATGCCCTGGGACTGGAGTTACAGACAGTTGGGAGCTGCCATGTGGCTGCTGGGGATTGAACCCAGCATCTCTGGAAGATCAGCCAGTGCTCTTAACCACTGAGCCATCTCTCCAGCCCCTCTCTTAGCTTTTTAAAAGATGTCTTTTAAAACTTTTTATTGCCAGGCAGTGGTGGTGCACGCCTTTAATCCCAGCACTTGGGAGGCAGAGGCAGGCAGATTTCTGAGTTCGAGGCCAGCCTGGTCTATGGAGTGAGTTCCAGTACAGCCAGGGCTACACAGAGAAACCCTGTCTCGAAAAAACCAAGAAAACAAAAAACAAAAAAACTTTTTATTACATATATGTCTGTGTACAAGTATGTGCAAAGTAAACATATTGTCTATTGAAGCCAGAAAGGGACTTTCAATTTCCTAGAGCAGGGTGCCTTACCTTGGTGCTGATCCTTTCAGAGCACATAGTGCTCTTAACTGTGAGCCATCTTTTCTGCTCCTAAAGAGCTCTTTTAACTTGTTGAAACCAAGCAATGAATAACTAATATGTGCTCATTGTAGATTTAATAGTATAGAACTATTAGAAAACATTTTAATTGTATTTACTTATGTGGTGTGTGAGAGAGTGTGTGTGTTTGTGTGTGTGTATTGAGGTCAGAGGACAGATTGCAGAAATTGGTTCTCTTCTACCTTGTGGATTCTTGGAGATTGAATTTTTGGTACTCAGATTTCATGGCAAACACTTTGACTGAACTGTATTGTCAGTCCAAGAAACATTTTAAAAAGGGAAAATTTTATTTATGTTATAGTGTAATTTGTTACAAGTTTGAATATGCATTTCTTTCTTACTCTTAACAACCATATGCCTGAAGCATTAGTAAAGTGGTAATGCTTTTAGTAATATATGGCAAAATCACTAGTAAAAGTTAACCAAAATTTGAGTTTTGTTTTGATTTTGGTATTTAAGCCAGGGTTTCTCAGGGTAGGCCTTGCTGTCCTGGAACTTGATTTGTAGACCAGGCTGGCCTAGAATTCACAGAGATTTGACTGCCTCTGTCTTCTGAGTGCTGACATTAAAAGACATGTACCACCATGCCTGGCTGAGTTTTGTTTTTCTATATTAAATTTTAGGCTACCAAACTATGATTTTCATTTAATATCCTTATCCTAGTAATTTCGCTTGTATTCTAGAATTATAGAATGTTTATAAAAATATCTCTAATACTAGCCCTAAAGGAATATTCTATTTTTTTGTTTCTTATCTATTTTCTTTCTTTTCTTTTCTTTTCTTTTTTTTTTTTTTTTTTTTTTTTTTTTTTTTTTTTTTTTTTTTTTTTTTTTTTTTGATGATTGAATGAGCATACAGTTTAATGAGAATGATTTCCTCAACAAGTGCATCTGTGAGCTGAAGCTGTGTGGCATCAGGACTTCGCTTCCTGCTCCACAGGCTTCAGATGCCATTGCACGACCAACTCCCCAGTGCTCTTGAGGCACGTGCTGGACATGGTCTCTTCTGTGGGAAGTCCCTGTGGCAGCTTCAGGGGCTGGATGCGTATCAGGTGTTTAACAACTTTCAGCTTTGCATTCACTGACGGATGTTCTTGTGAATTTGAGTGCTGTGTGCCTTCTGTAGTCCGAGCATCTTGATGGTATCTTTTTCCCATGGAGGCCTCTTTGTACTTCTTATTCTTGTAACAATGTGCAGTTTATGAGGGTTCTGGGGTGCCCACCATACTTTTCATTATCTTCAGGTCTAGGCTGAAACACTTTATCTGGAATTCTTGATTTGGTAAATTTGTGATGAATCCATTCTGTACCAATGAGAGATTCTGCACCTTTCTTCACAGTCTGTAGTCTGCCTGGAGGCCTCTGAAATATTAAGCGTAGAACTCCTGCCATAGGTGTGGCAATTCTTCTCTTCAGAGGGGACGACCGCTGTGTCTACCCCGAAAGTCTGTTTCTATCTATTTTCACTCTGGGTTACTTGGAATTTCTTACTTTACTTTTCCTGCTTCCTGTAATTTATGCAGTTTCTTAAGTAAGGGCTGTCTTTGGTAGTTTACTGAGTTAACCTGTCCTACTTTATAACCATTTCTACCAAAGGCTAATAAGGGTCTTTTCCTCTATTCAGTATGTTAAATTGTGTAAACCTGTCTCCTGTAGAGTTAAAAATTGTGAATTTAATTCCTCCCCATACACACATACAACACTTAGCTAGTTAGTTAAAGCTCTAAAAAGAAATGGAATCCAATTTAGATGGTCAAGAGGTTTTTTTTTTTAAAAAAGACTTGATATTTCCAGTACAGATACATTTTTCCCCCAAATATTTAGAGTATGTGTGTATATAACTGAGTGTATGTATGTGTGACACTGTGTGTGTACAATAGCCTGTGGAGGTCAGAAGAGGGTGTCAGATTTTTTGGAACTGGAGTTAGGGATGTTTGTGAGCCTCAATGTAGGTGCTGGATTTTTTTTTTTTCCCCTTCGGAGACAGGGTTTCTTTGTGTAGCCCTGGCTGTCCTGGAACTCGCTCTGTAGACCAGGCTGAACTCAGAAATCTGCCTGCCTCTGCCTCCCAAGTGCTGGGATTAAAGGCGTGCACCACCACTGCCCGGCAGGTGCTGGATTTTTAATGAAGTGATTGCTGGGGGTAAGATAGAGGAGAAGCAGGGAACTCTGAAGTGTCAAAAATGGTAGTCATGGTGGTGAAGAGACACAGTTTGTGCCAGAAAATGTTACCAAGTAAGGGGAGGGGGAGCGGGTGAAGTAGAAGACTTTATCCAATGCTATCAAGGTAGATCCTTACCATATTTCTCCTTTCTGAGTTAACAGTGATGGCCTGTTGCTGCCCTAGTTGTTAAATTTCTTAGGGAGGGTTTTTGTTTGTTTGTTTTAAATCCAGGTTTATCTTGGGGCGTTCAAAGGCCACAGAAAGGAAGAATATTTTAAAGAAAATTGTCATCTGGTATTTTACTTAGTGACAACTATAGAAACACTATATTACTATTTTCAAATTAAGTAAATTTGTTTCGTTTCAGAGATTTAAATTAGCACTCTACAAAATTCAGTTTGGTTACTGACTAAATGTTAAATTATTTTTCATCAGACGATCTGCCAAATCCCGAAGCAGAAGCCCATATTCGTCTAGGCACTCAAGATCTCGTAGCAGGCACAGATTGTCTAGATCCAGAAGTCGTCATTCAAGCATTTCTCCTAGCACACTAACTCTGAAGAGTAGCTTGGCAGCTGAATTGAACAAGAATAAAAAGGCACGAGCTGCAGAGGCAGCAAGAGCTGCAGAGGCAGCAAAAGCTGCAGAAGCTGCTAAGGCTGCTGAGACAGCTGCCAAAGCTGCAAAAGCCTCAAATGCTTCTACACCTACCAAGGGGAACACAGAAACTGGTGCCAGTGTCTCACAGACAAACCATGTGAAGGAAGTGAAAAAACTTAAAACTGAGCATGCACCTTCTCCTTCAAGTGGTGGGACTGTCAAAAGCGACAAAGCAAAAACAAAGCCACCGCTTCAAGTAACAAAGGTAGACAATAATTTGGTGGTAGAGAAAGCCACCAAGAAGACAGTTGTTGGGAAGGAGAGTAAACCTGCTGCTACAAAGGAAGAACCAGTGTCCACTAAAGAGAAAACCAAGCCACTCACACCAAGCATAGGAGCCAAGGAGAAGGAGCAACATGTGGCTTTAGTGACCTCTACATTACCACCATTACCTTTGCCTCCCATGCTGCCTGAAGATAAAGATGCTGATAGGTAAGTCCAGATAAATTTGAAATTTGTCAGTAACTCTTCAAAGAAAAAGTCTTTTTATTTTCTTGTCTTTTAAGGGAATGAGTGGGGAAGGAGATTCAGAGGGCCTTATACTATGTAGGCTGACCTGGAACTTAGTGTTTAGAATAAGCTAACCTCTTAACCCACGGAGATATGCCTGTCTCTGCAGAGCTCCTTTGTGCTTGTATTATGGGTGTGCGCCACCACACTCACCCAGCTACAGTTTGCTTGATCTATACTGTCTCTTGCTTTTTGGTTTTCATTGTGTCTTTGCCGGTCTGTATGTTTTGTGTGTATGTTTTCTCACTATTACTGAATACTACTACAGACATGGCTGTGCTACTTATTTCTTTCAGTAGTTGATTTAAGTACAAAGTTTTAAGTATATAAAGAAGAGACATTTTCAGCAAAGTTTTAAGTAACTAAATAAAAATGTACTGTTTAAAAAAATGGTTAAAATTACTTGGATAGGGAAAAAGATTTTTATAGTCTAAGTTTTGTTAGAAGTATAATAAATTTTGTTAGTGGACTACAAGTAGAAGGTCATGGTAGCTGTTGATGGTCTTATGTTTTCAGTTTTTCTGTGCTCTATTCCATGTGTTTATATCTAAAAGTAAAAATATTTATCCTGAAAAATCATAGGTTATTTAAATTAAGTGACCTGAATAAAATTTTATAATCTAAAGTTCCGTGCATCTCAGATACTATGATTATTAGCTTTAGTATAAATCAAGAGAACAGGAAATACTGACTACTTTAGGTTAATGATGCTTTTATTAAATAAAAAAAGAAATAAGATGACTAGTTGCTATTGTGCAGAGAGTTACAAGGTCTAATAGACTACATGCTTTGTTTGAAAGGACTGGCTTTTAGGTTTCTATAAGCACACATTGTTGGCTTTCCCCCCTTTCCTAAGGGAGGAACAGCTCCATAGCTCCACATCCCCTTTCACCAGTCTTAATGAGCATGGCAGTTTTATATTTAAAAGTTTCTTTTTAGCAACCTGGTTTGGAGCAGGGGGTGGAGGGAGAAATTGGTATTTGTTGAAATTGTCAATTATCTTGTTGGTGTATGATGTTCTGATATGCTTTTGGAAACCTGAATGGGAAAGCCATCTTTGTCTACTTGCCATTCCCTGGAAGTCTAAAGCTCATTTTAAAGAGCTGTAACACCAGTCTGCGTAGTCTCAGGAGTCAGGGCTGTCTTAAGGAGTGCTTTCCGTCTTGTTTTCTTTAAGCATGCTAACTGTCACAGTTACATCCTTAAAGAATTATCTATGAAGGATTGTATGTGGTTTTTTGTGACTATGATTTTATAAATCTGTACTGTTTTATGTATTCAGGCATTTAAAAAGGTTAAATAATACAGTTAGCATCTATACAGCCTTATAGAGTAGTGGTTTTCTATATTCCTAATGCTGTGACCTTTCAGTACAATTGCTTATGTGTGGTGACCCCTAACCATAACATTATTTTTGTTCCTACTTCATAACTGTAAATTTGTTACTGTTATGAATAATAATATAAGTATATCTGATATGCAAGGTGATCTCAGGCAATCCCTGTGAAAGGATTGTTAAGCCTTCCCCCCACCTCCTCCCCAAAAGGATTGTGACCACAGGTTGAGAACCAAGTTTTTAAGGGTCAGCAAATGCTAATATTTTATTTTTTATTTCTGTGTTCTTAAATTTTCTGTCTAGGGAAGGTGTATATGTATGCACATCTTTTGAAAATAAGTGCTTGCCATAGTTTTCAGTTTAGTCACAAGTACCATTAATGTATCCTAAGACAATTGCAGTGTTACCCTCACGAGTTGAAGACTGGATCTGTAGTCTTTTTTTT
The DNA here is from genome assembly GCF_008632895.1 of Mastomys coucha. Lineage (NCBI taxonomy): Eukaryota > Metazoa > Chordata > Mammalia > Rodentia > Muridae > Mastomys > Mastomys coucha. The sequence goes on along the minus strand of NW_022196913.1, from coordinate 21,983,726 downwards.
TTTTTTTAAAAAGATTAATTTATATATGTGAATAGACTGTCACTGTCTTCAGACACACCAGAAGAGGGCATTGGATTTGCATAACAGATGGAGTGTGGTTGCTGGGAATTGAACTCAGGACCTCTGGAAGAGCAGTCAGTACTCTTAACCACTAAGCCATCTCTCTGTAGTCTTATAGTATAGTATTTGTCTGATTATGTCTTCTTGATGGCAGTTCACTTCCTTTTCCCTTACCTTCCCATTTCCTATAAACTAGAAATCAGTTGGATCTTGTTTAGGTTGAGAACAAATAACAGTTTTGGGCCAGAATATTTAGATGATTTTATGTAATTCCTATTATATGATAAATACAATGTTAAATTGTGATGTGATAACTTGGTTAAGTGATGGCCAACTTAAAACCTCTATGTTGAAGAGGTACTCGTGACCCTTTTGCATGTAGAATTTGTAGGATAACACATTTATCAATTTGAAGATTTGTTTTCCCTGCAACTGCTCATCTAATGGTTTAGCACCCACTAATAAGATTTGTCTTAATCAGTTACTATAATTAGAACTGCAAGTGATGACTTTGGAATTTGATTACTCCTTAATAGCTGTTAATAAAGCTAATATTAAAAAGGCAGTTCTTTCTACTCCTCCTGATCTTCCTAATTGTAGGGAACTTTTTTCTACATTATCAATCACAGTCAACCAATCAGAGGTTCCTCTAAGCTAAATCCTTTCACTTTTTCACTGGATTAGTGCCTCTACAAGTCTTAGCCAAATAGTATATGTCATACTCAACTTTGAATCCTTTTCTTAGAACTGCAGTAAACTGTTTCTTCTGTTACCATTGTGTTTTTATAAAAACATGATTGTTTCCTTTATTTAAAATGAGTTAGGATCATGATACTCCACTTCTTTTTTTCATTTACTGTGTTGAAGATATTGCCATGTTAATCTTGATAGGTCCATTATGCTTGTCTATAACACAGATACATCATACTTTCTACTATTAATGTATATAGATATTTGGTTAAGATAGAATATGACAAATTATACCCATTTAAAACTTTAGAAGTGAAAGCAACAAATTGTATTTGAACAAGGCCATTCTAGTTTATATTCTGAAATGTTCTGGAGTCATCTTTTTTTTTTTTTTGATATGGTTTCTCTGTTTATTCCTGGCTGTCTTGGAACTCACTTTGTAAACACAATTGGCATCTCCCTGCCTCTGCCTACTGACTCTCCAGAGTGCTGGGGTTAAAGGCTGAGCCACCATGAGCTCTCCTTTTTGGGTATGGAACCATCTTAACAGTAACAGATTTTGTTTGTTTGTTTGTTTGTTTGTTTGTTTGTTTTGAGACAGGGTTTCTCTGTGTAGCTGTGGCTATCCTGGAACTCACTCTGTATAGACCAAGCTGGCCTCAAACTCAGAAATCTGCCTGCCTCTGCTTCCCAAGTGCTGGGATTAAGACTTTACATTGTTAAGTGTGTGCTTATTTGGCTGCTAATGAGACAGACACTTGGTGCTTTGTTTGCCTCATGGTCTTCAATTCTTCCCGTTTATAGTGTATAATTTTCTTGTTAGGACTTTTGATCTTTGTAGTTCAGACTCTTGTTTTTCTTTGACATTTGTTTTTGGGGTGCTTCATGTTTTGAGAAATGTCTAGCTGGCCTGGAGTTTGCTATTATATCAGACTGGCCTTAAAACCACAAAGATCCATCTGCCTTTCCCTCCTGAGTGTTGGAATTAAAAGCTTGCACCACTATGCCTGATACTTATTTTTGTTTTTACTTGCTGTGGATATTTTCTATTTTTCTAGTCAAATCACTTTTTTTCCCTGTATAATCTCAGTTTATAAAATTTACAAAAGGTGAACTCAAAAGATTTTCTCACAGATACTGGTTTAGGTTGTTACAGGAAGAAGAAAGAGATGGTCTGGGTTGCCACCACCTTCCTTATAGTGTTGCTACCAGAGTTTGACTAATTTGAAATGCTACATATAAAAACTTTGGAATATCTGTGTTTCTGTGTACTCTGTTCTCTGTCAACATATTATTTCATTGCTGGTACTTTAGTGTTTGTGTTTTATCCTCTAGATACCTGGTATACTGACACTTTTAATTTCTATTAAAGGGAAGTTCAGTGGTATGAAAGTGAAGCGATTTATTTTTCCTTTTTGTTTAGTGGTTTTTGGGGTTTAACTCAAGAGTTGTACATGCTGGGCAGTCCTCCTAGTGAACTCCAACCTCAGCCACAGCCCTATCTTATAAAAATCTGGGCCCATTGTTGTATAGCTTTTCTTGAAAAGCCAAACCAAACCAAACCAAACCAAACCAAACCAAATAACAGCAACAACAAAACCCTGATCTGAATATTTATGTAATAAATTCTGTTTTTATTATTAAAAGGTTCTCTTGAGTAACAGGCTTTTTTTTTTTTTTTTTTTTTTTTTTTTTTT
>NW_022196913.1:21973466-21981257 GCF_008632895.1 Mastomys coucha | reverse complement strand
AATGTAAAAAAAAAGTGTAAAACTAACCAGGCTTATAATTCACTTGTAATTCTATTATGGAGGGTTACCATTCATGATGGCAAAGCAAAGGCAGGCAGTGGAACAGCTGAGAAACAACTTTTTTTTTTTAAAGCAAGGTCTCGCTATGTAGCTCTGCCTGTCCTGGAACTAGACTGGCCTCAAAATCACAGAGTTTCATCCACCTGCCTGTACATCCCAAGTGCTGAGATTAAAAATGAATTAATTGGTTTTGGTTATGTAAATGGGCAAGAGAATGGTTGTGTGCTAATTGTAGTTTGTTATTTTATTTGCCAAAAGAAGGCATCATTGTCTCCTTATCAGAATCAAATATTACAAAATTATGAGGTTTCTTGCAAAGCATAATGATTTGATTCTTTTTCTTTTTGATTCACAATTTTGAAAGTTAGAGTTTATTTTTTTAAAGTTTAAACTCTGTAATTTGTATGAGTGTATTGTATGTGCGTGCTGGTATAGGCTCTAAGGACAACCTTGAATGTTGCTTCTGACCTTGTTTTAGGCAAGTTCATTTTGTTGCTCCAGTGTAAACTAAACCACTAAGGTAGCTGGCCCATGAGCTTTCAGGGATTCTTCTGTCTCCTCACCTTCCCTCTCAGATTAGGATTACTGAGATTGTAGACTGTGCTGATGTGCCAGCTTTATGTGGATTTTGGAATTTGAATTCAGGTTCTTATGCTTGCATGCCTAGTACCATGAAGCCATTTTCCAGCTCTCTAAACTTTATTTTTAAAAATAGTTTCAGATTTGTAAAGATAAAAAGATATTATTGAATCCCCACTTGCCTTACACTTATTACATTTAATCAGTATCCATAAATTACAATTAATTAAGGTCTACTTTTTATTGATTTCTATGGTTTTTATTTAATTTTCTGTCACCTTTTTCTTAAAGTTTTTACTTAGTGGTTGAAGGATAATAATTTGTTCAGATGGACTTGAAGTATGATATATGACATATAGCCTTTGCATGCTGATTAAATTTTAAAATATGACCATAGTTTTATCATGTAACCAATTATTTATGGTTGATATGGCTTACCCTCTTCCTTTTTCTTTTTTCTTTAGCTTAAGAGGCAACATTTCTGTCAAAGCAGTTAAAAAAGAAGTAGAAAAGAAACTCCGATGTTTGCTTGCTGATTTACCATTGCCCCCTGAGTTACCAGGAGGAGATGATCTTTCTAAGAGTCCAGAGGAGAAGAAAACAGTGACACAGTTACATAGCAAAAGAAGGCCTAAGTATGTGCTTGCTTTCTACTGGCACTTAAGTTGACTGGACACACTATATCCTGGATAATTATAAATGTAGAAAACATTAAGATTTAAATGAAAAGTGTATATTTATTTGAACATAAGTATACAGATTGGTTTAGAGTTCTGAAACAAATATTCATGAAGGGTGGTATCTATTTACAGTGACTAATAAAACCAAATGAAATTTTCTTAACAGTTTGTAATTATTAATATGGGGGTGTTGCATGTGTCAAAGACACTAATCTGTCATTAAGATAGCTAACTAATATAAAACACTGAAGTTGAACAAAATGGAAGACAGCATTCAGTGTACTCAAACAAAATCAGTAATGGATAGTGTTTTCCTTTGCTTTTAACTACTCATTTTTTTTTAATATAACTATATGCATTTGTAATTTTCCAAGAGATAGAACTTTTTAAATGGAGCTGATTGATATAGCTTCATGTTAAATACCTGGTAGAATTCTTTTCTTTGAAGGTAAGAAATAAAATACTGGTGCTTTTTAAAAATGTCTACTTAAGAAAGGAAAAGTTTAAAACTTTTTTGGATAGATTTGATTTAGAATTGTTCTTCAGGTAGCATCTAATTTAAAAATATGATTGTTTTCTATTATGAGAAGAAAACTTTAGTCTATCTTAGAATCCTTTTGCTATAATTCTTGAATCTATGTTGGCCCTAATATTAAATATCAAAATATAACAAAGAAACATCTTTTTAAAGAATTTGATTTTTGACATATCTATTAATCTCTACCCAAGTATGGAACTCTGAGTTGTGGTTTTACATGAATTAAGACTTTTTGTACTTGTTTGAGTGAAAAATCCTAAGTATCTATATGATGGTGTTTTATAATGCTATAAATCATTTTGTAAATAATTTGTAGTCAGTTTCTTATGTTACTATTTGCTACCTTGTACTGTGTGTGCACGTGTGTGTGTGTGTGTGTGTGTGTGTGTGTGCGCGTGTGTGTGTGTGTGTGTGTGTGTGTGTGTGTGTGTGTGCACGTTACCACATGTTATACATACATATATGGGGAGAGGGAGAATCCTTGAATGAAAAATTTTATGGAGACCGAGTAGAGAATCTTAATGATTTCTAGTAATGTTGTTTCTACCTTCTTACTGAAAAGCTACATTCCTAAAAGCCTTTTAAAGAAACAATTGCTACTTCTCTTTGAAGTTCTGATCTACTTAGAGTGAGTATGTAGAAATTATAATTTATTTTTATGATAACTTATAATATCAACTGACAGTAACTTGTTTTACATGAATGTTTACAAATGTACACGAATAGGGTAAAGTAACAATTTAAGATTGGGCAGGATTGCTATTGAATTTTAAGCAGTTCATTCAGTTTGCTTGATTGTCTATAAAAACTTCAGAACTATGTTTAATAGAATATGTGGGCCTCGCTATGGTGAAATCAAAGAAAAAGATATTGACTGGGGGAAACGCTGCGTGGATAAATTTGATATCATCGGAATTATTGGAGAAGGTACTTATGGACAAGTTTACAAAGCCAGGGACAAAGACACTGGTAAGAATGTTAAGTTTTGGGTAGAATGTGCTTACTTTCTGTTTTTTCCCCCTAATGTATAGCTTTAAGTATTTCCAAAGAAGTAAAAATTCTTTGTGCTGTTTCTTAATCTTAATTTTATCCTGTATGTGCATTTTCTGTTTCCTCATATCAGTATATGTGGCCACATAACAAACTTTTAAAAACTTTCCTTCAGTATTTGTGATATGTTACATGGCAGGACTTAGGGGGATGTGTTCCCTTTGTGGTGAAATAATTATTAAAACTGATACCTAGGCTAAAATATTAGTAGTTTAATTTTACTTTTTGAAGCAAGGTATGTATATGTGTAGTCCAGGCTGCTTTGAAATTTATGACTCTCCTGTTTTACTTTGAGGTGTGGTGTTATAGGCATGTGTCTCCATGCTTGTTTTTAGAAGTAAGTTATCTTGTATTAAGAAGTCACAAAATTTTCTTGTAGCCAACTTGCTCCACTGTATTGAAGTTACCCTTTGCAAGACTCCAAAGCTTAAAATTTTAGAACATTACCTTTTCAGAGCATAATTAAGAACATGGGGGAAAGTTTTGAAATACCTCATCCAGAAAAGCAGTTGTGTTAGAAGTCACATTACAGAAGTTAGGTATTTAACTAAATAATACATAAAACTAGCTTCCCCCCCTCTCCCTCCTACTTTCCTTGAGACAGGATTTCTCTGTGTAGCCAAGACTGGCCTGAAACTTACAGATCCGCTGCCTGCCTCTCACTCCTTCATGTTGGGATTAAAGGTATTTGTCACTACTGCTTGACAGAACTAGTGTTCTTAAAACTTATACTGCCTTTTAAACATAAATGAAGATTAAAACTGACAGCTGTTTGAGGCCATTTAGTTTAACCACCTTATGGTTACAAACTAATATAGGCAATTAGAACATACAGTAACCATTGATATTTATAATGTATTATTAATAAGATTAAATTATAACTTTCAGAAGCTTTAATGAAATATACTACATTTTATATATAGGAAAATAGTATAAAAATTTAAAAAAGAATTTTAATGCTTAAGAGGATAAATTTTTTTCTTAGAAAATTTGTAACATCAGTCTTTTTTACTATCCTTCCAAAGAAGTGGAATGAGTATGCCTTTTATGAATTTTTTTTCTTATGCTGACTGATGCTTAGCCTACTAAGGCTATACATATTCCCACAACACAACACTCCCCCCCCAAACCTCCAAAATCAAAATCATTTCTGGACCTAAGGTTAACATGTAATAACTTTGTGTTTGTTTGTATGTCTGATTAATTACATTCTGTCTGATACAAAACTCAGACTTACCTAAATTTTAATATCCTGGATATATTGACCCTTCCCTCCTTCACACAGAAAAGAATAATAATAAACTCACTCTTTACCATCCTTCTTTTCTGATTAATGGGTAGTATGAAACAATAAATATATACCTGCCTCATCCCAGCCAATTGTGTGGTGTTAAATGTAGTGAAATGCTCCAAAATTTACTTGAGTTTAATTTCTTTTTTTCTTCTCAGTTTGTTTGTTTGTTTGTTTATTTATTTATTTATTTATTTTTAATAGATATTTTCTTTTTATTTTATTTTATTAGATATTTTCTTTATATGTCATATGATTTCTCCTTTCCCAGTTTCCCCTCCAAAAAAAAAAAAACAAAAAAACAAAAAACAACAAGAACAAACCCCTGTTCTCCCACCACCCTCTCCTGCTTCCTGGCCCTGGCATTCCCCTACAGTGGGGCATAGAACCTTCACAGGGCCAAGGGCCTCTCCTCCCATTGATGGCCAACTAGGCCATCCTCTACTATACATATGCTGCTGGAACAATTAGTTACTCTTTGGTTGGTGCCCTGGGAGCTCTGAGGATACTAGTTAGCTCATACTGTTCTTAAACTACAAATATTATTTAGTATGTTGGAAATGAAAATAATTTGTGAATTATGATTTTAAAACATTGAAATTATGAAAAATGGCATTGTCTTTTGATAGCTAGTAACTTGATTTTATTTAACTGTCTAATAGGAGAAATGGTAGCCTTAAAGAAAGTACGTCTGGATAATGAAAAGGAGGGGTTCCCAATTACGGCAATTAGAGAAATTAAAATTCTTCGGCAACTCACCCACCAGAGTATCATCAATATGAAGGAAATAGTGACTGATAAAGAAGATGCTTTGGATTTTAAGAAAGACAAAGGTATGTATGCTGACTTCGTGACCAACTTGAAGATTTTATTACTAGATGATGATTAAGTACTGGGTAAATAAAAATGTTTTCTAATGTCAACGAACTTTTAAAACTTAGTAGAGTTAAAGAACTACATTATTTACTTTAGTGGTTCTTGAGGTTCATGAGTCAGATAAGTCAAATGTATTTACTAGTGTTGGAACCCAAGTACTGAATAGTAGCATTTGCTTTTTCTCAGCTTTGATGTGTGTGTGTAATCTTTGTATGTTTTACTAATGGAGAAAAGATTAGAATATACTTATGTACATTTTTACATTATAAGTACTGTGAATAAACAGAGTTGTAAAGATGTGTATGGGGGCCTTATGTGTATGTGTGATATACATGTCTGCATACATGAGCTGAGGCCAGAGGAGATGTCAGCTCTCCTGTTCCATCACTGCCCATTTTATTTCCTTGAGAACAGCATTTATCCCTGATCCTGGCATTATACTGGTGGTCAGCAAGCCCTACTGATCTTCGTGTCTCTACCTTTCCATAGAACTGGGGTTACAGATGCATGTGACTATTTGCAGTTTGTGTTCTGTGTTCTGTGGCTTTGAGCTTAAATTTTCATGCTTACTCTGCCCCCCACCGACACCTTTGGACAGGCATGTACCATATAGGAGCAACAGTTTGGAAATATTTTTTCAAATACAGGTTGATATATGTTTGCTTTTAATTAAAAAAAAAATACTGCTAAGAAAAGTTTTACGTTCGTTTAAAAATAGTTTCCATGGGCACACATTAAATCTAATGTAAAATAGACTGAGTTGGAATGTCTCTTAGTTTTTTGTTGTTTTTGTTTGTTTTTTTTTTGTTTTGTTTTGTTTTTTTGTTTTGTTTTGTTTTTGTTGCTGTTGTTGCTGTGATAAAATACTCTGGCCAAAAAAAAGCATCTTAAAAATTGAGAAGATTGTTTGTTTTACATTTTCCTCAGTGATACAGTATATTACTGAGGGAAGTTAGGGCAGGAACTTAAGGAGGAACTTATAATAGAAACAGTGGAGGGATGATGCCTGCTGGCTCTCGTGCTAGCTCATGTTTAGGTAGTTATCTCATACAGCCCAGGACCACCTGCCTAGAGATGGTACTGTCACAGTGAGCTGGGCTCATCCACATCTGTCAGAAGTAAAGACAGTCTTCCACATACATTCCTAGAGGCCATTTGGTCAGTTTCTTAATTGAAGGTTTTCTCTTCCCTGTGCAACTCTGCTACATCAGTTTGACAATAAAAATCACTCATCACAGGTTACAGTTGAAAATCATACTTAATCTCGTTATAGGCTGCACACATACAGTCTTACTCTTCTGGGATATACAGTTTTAAATAGTTGATAGGTTATATAGTAATTATGTTGTGTAAATTGCCCTGTTTAAAAGTATTCTGTATGCAATGGAGAGCTCAGAATCATCCTGTTACTTCTCACAGTTTTGTTGTTTGTGAAGCCCGTATTTCTTATTACCTTAGCCTTTGACATGGTTTGCCATCTGAACCTTACGTTACTGCTTCTGAGTGCACAATTGAAAAGAAAGTACTTATTGCTTGACTTTACTTAGAATGGCTCAAATTTGAGACTTAGTAGTCACTTACTCTTCTGAGCCTTTCTCTTTGCATTCTTAAAAGGGGATGTGTGTGTGTGTGTGTGTGTGTGTGTGTGTGTGTGTATGTATCTATCTAATTTATTTATTTATTTTACTGTTTAGTAAAACTGGGCTAAAGACCTTAGCCATGAAGTAGAGTACAGTGTAATTTGTTTTGCTTTTATACCACTTTGCGGACAGATTAGTATATTTGTTCTTCCTCTAACATGCCTAAGTCTCCTGTTTTCATCTGTGGTGTCCACCTCCCTGCTTACTTCTCTAATCCCAATTTTGCTGGTTTTTATTATGTGCTCAGCTTCAGTTACATTAGTCTTTGGAGCTCACAAAAAGGCCAATAAACTTTGATGGCTTCAACTCGTTAAATGTGATACTCCATGTTGGTACTTTTAATACACACGCACACACACACACACACACACACACACACACACACACAATCTTACCCCGTGACTCACACCTTCATACCAATTCCTGCAGAATATGTTGTTATGGATTGAAATTTAAATGATTCATTACTTGCTACTTAATATTACTTTATTCATTGATGAGGCCTTATACATCTAGCAAGTTTCCAACTTCTACTAGATTGACATACAATTTAAAGTAACTCCTCTACTAAAAAGATTAAAAAAAAAAAAAGCCTTCCCAAAAACTAAAAATAGTTACTCAGCTTATTATTTTCTTTACAAAAATAGAAGCTGTACCTATTTTGTTGGGGTCCAGACCAGAGTCAACCAATACAGAAGTTGCTGAGTGAATAAATGAGCTTTGCTTTATAATACTGTCCAAACTTTTAGAACTTCTGAAAAGACTAGTAGAGACTTTGAAAAAGTTGCCAATAGTCTTCCTTGTATTCTGTTCTTGGTTATAATTCTTTTGCCTTATTAAGTTATAAATTCTCTGAAACCTCATTTTTAAAAATCCTTCTACATTGTACCCCATTTTACAAACATAAATTTTCATAGATTTTGATGCCTACTTCAAAGTGTCTTGAAGTTACTAACTGCACAAAGGAATGATTTATATCTTGATAGAATGTACAGTATAAGGTTTCATTACACTACTCAGAAGGACAACCTAAAAATATGAATTGTTTATCTTTATCTCTTTTTTTTTTTTTTTTTT
>NW_022196913.1:21968041-21973137 GCF_008632895.1 Mastomys coucha | reverse complement strand
CAGAAAATGAAATAACTAGATTAGGAAAGACGCAAAACCATTTTATTTGTGTATGCCCATTATAGACAAGGTACAATGTGTGCTTTTGCACAGTATGGACAAGATAAAGAGCAATAAACACAACCAATTACGATCACAGGATAAAACATCTAAGAATAAATTGATAGAAAATGCAAGGTTTGCAACTTGAAAGGTGAAAAAAAAACATTGAAAGTATTAAAAAGAGTAAATAGAAAATACTCAGAATTAGAGGTGGATCCTTTCGATTCTTTTTTTTAAAGATTTATTATTATATTTAAGTACACTGTTGCTTGTCTTCAGACTCACCAGAAGAGGGGCATCAGATCTCGTTACAGATGGTTGTAAGCCACCATGTGGTTGCTGGGATTTGAACTCAGGACCTTTGGAAGAGCTGTCAGTGCTCTTAACCACTGAGCTAACTCTCCAGCCCCCAGATTTTTTTTTTTAACTTATTTTTAAAAATTTAAGCATTATATTTGTTTGTTGGGAGGAGGGTGCCACTGTATGTGTGTAGACATCTGAGGACAACTTGGTGATAGTATACCTTATACCATATGGGTCCTGAAGAATCAAACTCGGGTTTCAGGGCTTGGCATTGTGTGCCTTTACCTGCTGAGCTGTTTTGTTACGCCATATGGATTTTTAAGTACTGACAAGAAGATTCTAATATTTATATAAGTACAAGATCTGGGATAGTCTATAGCTGGTCATTCTACTTTGTAGGTTTTTTTCTTCCCACCTTTATTCCACATGGTTCCACCCCTTATCACTAGATAGGGAAAGGAGAGAGAAGGAGAGAGATCCTTGAATCTTACCTCTTTCTTGTTTCTTCTTTGAGCATAATTACTAACAAACCACAACCAACAATCCCCTACCTCATCTTTGGGGATCTAGCACTTATATGCCTGCTGAAAAATTCCCAGAATTCCAAATGTTACACAATCACAGAAAATATCTGCAGCTGGCAAAACCACACCCCTGCTATATCACAAGGCAAGTCATAGTCAGCTGCTGCGAGGCAGCCCCATATCCTCATACCTGGAATCAAAACGAAAGCATATGCTCATTGCATTTCTGTGTTTTTTTAAAGAAAGCAAAATTCCAGAATTTTGACTACAACAGTCAGTAAGGTATGAGAAGAAGAAGAAAATTGAGTGCATTGAATTTAAATCTTTACTGCAGGGTTAAAGTGACCGTAACTGTCTGGCACTACCATTAGAGTAAATTAATGATTAGAAAAGACTTTACACTCATAAATCAGTTGATCCTAGTATTTGGGTTAGACTAATGTGCTACATGTTGTTAGATGACATCAGGAGCACAAACAGTAAAGGAAAAAATAGTACATTAAGCTTCAATAGAGTTAAGTTGGATAAAATCTAGCAATGAAGAGAGGCTGGGCATGATGGTGAAAGAGGCTAGATTTGATGGGGCATACTTTAATCACAATACTTTGGAGATAGAGGCAGGTTGATCTATCTGTGTAATAATTTCCATCTTAGCTAGGTCAGCCCAGCTGAATGAGATCCTATTTACAAACAAAAATAAGAAAAGAAAGAAGTGAAAAACCAACACATGATAGGAGAGAGAGAGACTATTTGTAAGCCATATCTGATAGGGGACTTGTAATAAGAGTATAAAAGTCAATTTTAAACTAAATAATTAAAAGATAAACTGATTTAAAGGACTTAAGTAGATTTTCTTTCCAAGAAGATGAGTAAATAGCCACGAATCACAGGGACATTAAAAAAAAGTTCAACATGATAGCTATTTAGGAATATAATTCAAAGCCATAGTAATATGCTAGTTCACACCCGTTTAGGATGCTTTATGAGACAGAGCAAAACCGGCATAGATATTTTATATATACACACATTCTCTTCCTCCCTCCCTCCCTGCCTCCCTACCTCTGTCCCTCTCTCTCCCTCTCTCCCTCCCTCCCTCCCTCTCTCTTTCTCTCTCTCTCTCTGACTTGGATGGTTAAATGCATTGAGACAAAAAATAGAGTGTTGTCTGTGGAGCTCAGAAGGGTAGGAGGCTTTTATTGCGTATTAGGCTGTCAGAGAAGTCCAGTTATGCAAATATGGGTGGTGGTGTTTGTACCACTGTGAGAATGTAATTGTCTTTGAACTGCACACTAAAAATGATTAAGATGGGGTGTTTTGTTATTACTGATTAAAAAAAACAGGCCTCAGTATTTTACTGTTTTCCTCTTCTAGAAAAAGAAAGTAATAATTAAGTTTATTTAAGTCTTTTAATGTAATAATACAAGTGAAACACTTTCTAAGATAGTAGTAACACAATATATAGGTAAATCTTAGTGGTAGGTTGATGATAAGAACAAAATAAGATCACTAGTAGAAGCAATTATTTTTTATTAGGAAGGAAGGATAGAGATTGAAGAAGTGAATAGTTTTAAATCTGTAGTACAACTCACTATATGGAGATCAGACATAGGTACTAAAATCAGAAGTTAACTTTTAAAAATATACCCTTTGGGGCTGGTGAAGTGGCTCATTGGGTAATAATACTTGCTTTACAACCATGAGCACTTAAGTTTTAATCCCCAGCACCCTTGTAAATCCATGCATGCTTATAGCCCCAGCTAGACACTTTGTATATAACAAGTATATGTGCTACTTCTTTTATTTTTTATGAAATGAAAGGCAAAGTATGCTATCTTCTGCAAATAGATATTTATATACCTTATATTGCCGTTTAAAAAGTCAGTATTCTATAGTGCTATAATTTCAGTGTATTATATTCTATTAGGGTTTTTTACATAGGTGTATTTAGACTGTTGAGTGACTGAAAAAGTATAAATGTATTTTTTAGATTTCACAGGATATGTTGTATCCTGTTTTATAAGTAGAATTGCTTGGTTAAAGGGAGCTCTTTTCATATTAATTTCAGACAGATCACTTTACAAGAAAGCTTACTCCAAGTTTTTATTTTCATCATGATATTTTGTATACACAGTTTACTGAAATGTAGTGTACTGTTGATTTTTCATCTTTGTCCATCTACTAAGAAAAATTACCCTATTTTGGGATTATACATATTTTCATGCCTTTGTCCTTTTTATAACAGTTTCCTTGTGCCGTGTAGGTGATGTATGTGTGTGTTGTGTATGTGTTTTGTGTGTTCATGTGTAACATGTTGGCTCATGCAAGTAGAGTTTAGAGGTTGACATTAGATGTCTTCCTTGATGGCTGTTCACCTTATATCTTGAACTGTGGTTTCACACCTGAGCTAGACTCACTCACTTATCTTGTGCAGTATGCCTTGCTTGCCCTGGGAACCATCTTTTTCAGTCCCAAAGTGCTAGGATTTTTTATGGGTGAGCAAAGTATTCATTAATAGTGCACTACACTTACCATGCTTGTGCAGTCAGTGTTTTACTGGCTGAGTAATCCACCCAACTCCTTTACATTTCTTCGGGTTGCTGGCCATTTTACTTTTTCTATAGAGATTGATTGAGCTGGGTAGTTTTTATTAGCTTGACATAATTAATCTAGGATCACTTGTTAGGAGGGAACCTCAAGAAAGAAAGTATCTCCATCAGATGTCTTGTAGGGGCTAGAGATATAGCTCAGTGGTTAAGGGCACTGACTGCCCTTCCAAAGGTCCTGAGTTCAGTTCCCAACAACCAAAATGATGGCTTACAACCATCTGTAAGGGAATTTGATGCCCCTCTTCTGGTGTGTCTGAAGACAGCTACAGTGCACTCATATACATAAAATAAATAAATAAATAAATAAATCTTTAAAAAGAAGGGGGGAGGACTGGAAAGATGGCTCAGTAGTACTGAGCACTGGCTGCTCTTCTGGAGGTCCTGAGTTCAATTCCCAGAGACCACATGGTGGCTCACAACCATCTCTAATGGAATCTGATGCCCTCTTCTGTGGGTCACTTTCTTGATTAATAATTGATGTGGGAGGGCCCAGTCCACTGTAGATGGGGCTACTCCTGGGCAGGTGATCCTGAGTTGCATAAGCAGAGTGAGCTAGACCTTTAATCTCTGTGTTTGAGGCCAGCCTGGTCTACAACATGAGTTCCAGATTAGCCAGGGCTAGACAGAGAAATTTTCTCTTGAAAACCCTCTTCTTCCCACCCCCTGTCATCCCACCCCCCAAAAAAAAGAAAAGAAAAGGAGAGAGAGAGAGAGAGACAGACAGACAGGCACACCAGACTGAGTGAGCCATGAAAAGCAAGCTAGTACACATTAGCTTTATTATTCTGTGGTTTCTTCCCCTGGTGATGGACTGTAACCTGGAGCCAAATAACCCTTTTCCTCAGTTTCTCTAGGTAATAGTCGTTATTGCAGCAATAGAAATAGAAAGCAAACTAAGAAAGGGTTAGAGCTGTTGTTTTATGTGTCATTACTTTTTTTTTCTCATTGTTGTTTCTTAACTTTCATTTTCTGCTTTGGGAGCTTTATTTCCTCCTTGGTACATTTTGTGGGGGTGGGGTGGGGGGGTGTCAGTGGCCCCATCTTTGGATCACCCATAGTTTCTCCCTCCAAGTTACTATGTTCTTTAGAATGGCCACTATGAGCTTCTAATGGTCCTGTTCCTACCACTTGAGTGTTAGAATTGCAATTGGGCTCTAGTCACTATACCTTGTTTTATGCTGTGATAGAATTCAGGCCAGTTTGTCACCAGCAAGCATTCCACCACTCAGCTATGCTCCTAGCTTGACAAGTATGTGGGGTTTGGTTGTTGTTGATTTTGTTTCTTTGTTTGCTTTTTGCATTTTTTCTAGTTAGAATTGTATAGAAGCATTTTGGTACTTAAATTGTATTTGTTTCATATTTTTTCAACATTGTTGCCCTGAATAACTTCCTGAATTTTCCAGCTCCTCTTCCTCACTGACCCTTTTCTGCTGCATTTCCTTATTAATTGTTGTACTTTAATTTCTGGAGTATAAAGGTCTTCTCTTTTTCTCTAAAACAGTTATTTTCATATATATGTGGATATGAGGTCAGAAACTTTGATGTAAATGAAATTACAGTGCTGTGAGGGATAAGGATCTATGAAAAAGTGTTCATGGGGAGGATCTCATAAGCCTTCCCC
>NW_022196913.1:21964647-21968031 GCF_008632895.1 Mastomys coucha | reverse complement strand
CCCGGAGCTGCTAATGGCTGCTGAGGTTGGTCAGATGTGGCCTGTGGTAGGTGATCCATGCTTCTGTGGATGGCCAAACACCTTTGTTCATAGATGTAATATTAATTGGACTCAGGAACAAGGGAGAAGGCTTGAATTTAGGACAAGGATGTGAGTTGGATTTGGAAGGATGAGTTTGAGAGAAGATTGAGAATAAATGTGGTCTAAATACTGAAGAAAGATACTGAGGGTATGGATCATTGATAGAAGTATTAATATAATGCAATAAAGTGAAAATTATCTGAACCTTTAAAGAATGTTCAAGGACATGGTATGGATACTTTGAACATAATAAATGTTTTATTTTAAGTAAAATGTTTTTAATTTACTGTTCTAATTTGGATTTTTCAGAGTTACAAGGTTATTTTTATAATACTGCTTATAATAAAGAGTACAAGCAGTTTATGTACTTATAGGAGAAATAATGAATGTCAATATACATTACCAGTGGGAAATGCTATGGGGACATTAAAAACATGTCAAAATTAAGTTAAGAAAAATTGTTTCATTGATAATTGGAAAAGAAATAGGTAAAGTTTAAAGTTTATTTATGTTAATATATTCTAGGACCACAAGGAAATTTTAGGAATGAAGAT
This sequence comes from Mastomys coucha, assembly GCF_008632895.1. Classification (NCBI taxonomy): domain Eukaryota; kingdom Metazoa; phylum Chordata; class Mammalia; order Rodentia; family Muridae; genus Mastomys; species Mastomys coucha. Next base: position 21,967,396 of record NW_022196913.1, on the reverse strand, counting down.
ATATTCATTATCTTGAGAAGTATAATAACCTCTAAACACATGCCATTTATTACTATCAAAGAACATATAGAAGGTAGTAAAATTATCTTTCTGTTAAAAATTAAGCAAAATTATTGAGAGCATTACTTAAAAAATTAGTAGGATATTGAACGTCCATATTTAGTTTGTGGAATTGAGTAATATGATTATTGGGAGCTGGCCACCAAGCTGGAGATTCTGATAGGAAATGGATAGCCTTGGGTCCAAAAGCAGTCTGGAAGTCAATTCCCCTCTCCCTCTTTTGTATATTCCAATCTTTTTTTCTTTTCTCTGTGATATTATTATAATCATACCATTTCTCCCTTCCCTTTCCTTTCTTCAAATCCTCCCATATCTTCAGGGAAAAGTCTATAGTTTTTAGTAACTGTTGAGAGGAGAACTTCTTACTCATTACTGCATCAAATATTTCTTCTGTTTCTTTCTCTCTTTTCTTCTTTTAAAGCCTTGAAAGAATGTTAAAATTTGTGATTGTTTAATGGTCTTTGGATGTTTGGCTCTTTTTGTATTCCCACCCCACCTCACCCCACCATACATACTTGTTTCTGAACATTTCTATGCACACATCTTTGTACTCAGTGATTCTTTCCTTGGATGTGTTTGGTATACTTGTTGAAACTTTTTTTCCTTTTCTTAAAAAGTAGAAACATTTTGTTCTCCTTTATTTTACAGGTGCTTTTTAAAGAACAAAACCTAAGCATAGACAATCAAGAACAGTTAATAGAGTTTGTTTTTTCTTCATTTATTTCCAAAATCAATAGAGTTAATAGGATACTGATAAGCCTTCCATTCTTTATCAAACACTTACAAAGTATTCTCATATGTACTGACTTGATTTTGCACAAGAAATGAACACAAAATTGCCCATATGATTGCCCATATCACACAGCAAGCAAAGAATATAAATTGAAGTGGTTTTAGATAAGTATGGGATACTGAAAAGACATTCTTTATTTCTGGTACAGTGTTAAAGTTCCAACATTGTCTTGATTCTTAGAGCTTCTATTTCTCTATCTATTCTTACCATGTGCACTTGGTTCAGTTAACATTCTTAGCATATTCATCATAGCATGTAAAAGTTCCTAATCAGACAATTATAATAACATTTATTGTATTTACTTTTGATGTTGATGCTTAATTGCATTTCTTGAGCCTATGTTTTAATATGCCTTGTAAATTTTCTTTGAAGTCCTAGGTAATACATTTAGTATTACTGAGGTACATAGGTCTTTAGTATAAACTTTTCTACTCACCTGGCTTATTTGTTTGGGCTATTTTTAGTATTTGTTGTACTTGCTAGTATTTAGGCTAAAATTTCCTTGTTTATGGCTTGCCTTCCTAGTTTGTTTGGATTTTTGTTTTGTTTTGTTTTGTTATTTTGAGACAAGGTTTCTCTGTGTAGCCCTGGCTGTCCTGAAACTCACTCTGTAGACTAGGCTGGCCTCGAACTCAGAAATCCACCTGCCTCTGCTTCCCAAGTGCTGGGATTAAAGGCGTGTGCCACCACTGTTCTGCAAACTCAGTTCTATAACAGCAGCAAGGACTCTTAATCATTCAGCTCTCTCTAGCCTATTATCTATTCTTATCTTTTATTACTAGTAACATTATATATCTCTGAGACAAACTATTGCTATGTAATAACTAGTTTGGCCTTATAATAACTAGTTTGGTCTTGCATTTGAGATTTTTCTGTCTGTGCTTCATGCCTTTGTACGTAATACCTAACTAAGTGTAGTGTATTACTGAGATTGTTTTTTAACTTTTATTGCATTATGAAGAGAAAAGTTACATGATTTCAATTTATCTGAATTTGTTAACATTTAAAAACATATTTTAAGTAAATAGAATTAAGTCACATTCTTGTTTCCCTCTTGTACCCCAGCTCCTCCTAGAGACCCTCCTTCAATAACTACAATATTTTTTGTCATATTCCTTCAAATTTATAAAATATAACAATAAAAATAAGTTATAAAAGTTATTTGATATAAAACAACAATCAGTTTAACAGTCTTATGTAGATACTCGTCTACAGCAATAGTGAAAATACATTTTTCTCAATATAAATTTTAAATAACTCCAAACATATTAACTGTATATTTCAAAATAATACATCACTACTAGTATTTTCTTAAATGAACATGAATATATAAAGCCTTTTTGTTTGTTTTGTATTTAGTAGAGTTTAAAATCTTGGATCTTACTGTGGCACAAGCCCAAAATAAGAACAATTTTTAGACATTGGATTTCATTGTAGCAAGGCTGTACTTCAATGACCCTCATATCACCAAAGGATTTTATCTCTATCGTAGCTAAACTGAGAGTTGATAGTTCTGCTGCACCAAGAAATGAATTGTAGGCACGATTTCTGTATACAGACTTCCTTCTATGGTGAAAACTATTTGACTTGAGTGAGTGACTTCATTCTCAGCCCACAGAGAACAGGTTACATTCATTTAAGAAATGGTATAGGTATTAAGATGGTCTATCCATAAAGTCATTCACCAACTGTTTCAGTGAACAATGGTTCTGCTTAGAGGGTGGCACAGACATTAGGTGAGGGTAAGAATATGGTTCATTGGCTGTGATAATTTGGAAAAGCATTCATCTCAGAGAAAGTCCTCTTCTTCACACTTGATACAAGAGTAACAAACGTCAAGCAAAGCATTCAGTCTCACTCTTCGTTGTTCTCTTACAAGCCACCTCCCTAGTTAAT
>NW_022196913.1:21886334-21963719 GCF_008632895.1 Mastomys coucha | reverse complement strand
TTTTTTTTAAAGAATCTAGCTGTTTAATTTATTATTATAAATAAGTACACTGTAGCTATCTTCAGACGTACCAGAGAAGGCATCAGATCTCATTACGCATGGTTGTGAGCCACCATGTGGTTGCTGGGATTTGAACTCAGGATCTTCGGAAGACTAGTCGGTGCTCTTACTTGCTGAGCCATCTCACCAGCCCCCTCTTTCTGATTTCTTTATTGTTTCTATTTCCATTATTAGATTCTTGGATGGTTTTGCTCATTTCTTTCACCTGTTTGATTGTGTTTTCCTGTAGTTCTTTATGGGATTTTTGTGTTTCCTTCTAGTTGTTTACCTGTGTTCTCCTGTATTTCTTTGAGGGTGCTATTTATGTCTTTCTTAAAGTCCTGTATCATCACTGTGAGAAGTGATTTTATATCTGAATCTTGCTTTTCCAGTGTAATGTTGTATCCAGGACTTGCTATGGTGGGAGAATTGGGTTCTGATGAGGCCAAGTGACCTTGGTTTATGTTGTTTATTTTCTTACGCTTGCCCCCCACCATCCTGTTATCTCTAGTGCTATCTGCCCTTGCTAAATCTGACTGGAGCCTGTCATTCCTGGTCCCAGTTACTCCTGGTGTTGGGACAGATGTTGGGTCCTCACCTCTGATCCTGGGCGTGTCTTCCACTTTCTTATATATGATGTCTTAGTCTGTAGTCCAACTCCCAACAATGGTCAGCACCAGCTGTGAATGGAAGTCCAAGGATCTAGCAGTTGCTCAGTTCCACAAGGCAAGCAGGCAAAGAAGAGATATTTTATATTTGTTTTATATTAAGTATTGGAAATTTGGTGCATGTTTTATACTTAAAACAATTTTTGACTAATCCACAAGTGCTCAGTAGCTACCTATCGGTCCTGGCTAACTGTGGCTTTTGCAATTGGAAATGAAACATATCTTGTAAATATTTATACTATGTTTCTCCCTATAGACCTGTGTTAATGTATACTCTCTTGAAATCTTTTTGTTTAAATGCCATATTGTTTTGATATGAAAATTTGGAGTTGTAATGAGATTAAGCATCTTTAATATTGTTTTGGACACAGACTTTTTTTTTTGAATATTGGAGGCTCATTTAACCTGATACAGAACTGTGGATGATTTTGAACTTTGAATATTTCTCCTTTTACCTTTACAGTGCTAAGGTTACCTGTATACAACATTGTGTCCATCTGACTTCCATCTTATTTATCACCACATGCTATGGGATGAATTTCTTTTGTACTGGTTTTTAAGGACTTCTTTTATATTAAGAATGTTTCCTTTGTTTTAGTGTAGACAGTATTTTCTGGTATTTCTCAGTTGTCCTTTTCCCTGTTCTATATTGTTTTCTTTTATATGTAAGTATACTGTAGCTGTCTTCAGACACACCAGAAGAGGCCATCAGATCTCATTACAGATGGTTGTGAGCCACTATGTGGTTGCTGGGATTTGAACTCAGGACGTTTGGAAGAGCAGTCAGTGCTCTTTCCCGCTGAGACATCTCACCAGCCCTCTATATTGTTTTCTAGTGATATTCCTGAGTCACTATTTTGTGGAATCTGTTAGTTACATTTTCATTAGTTTATCTATGATCATACTGCTTGTCTCCCTGTAGATTATAATTTTATCTAAATAAGTTTTTCTATTACTTTATTATTTATTTAAACTTAAAATTAATGTTTTCATAATTAATGGGTAAAGCATTGTAATTTGTTTTCTGATGTGTATTTTATTTCAGTGTTCTGTCTTTCTTTAAGCATGATAGGGCATATTTAATTTCTTATAGGGCAGAGTATATTTTCAACAGTGTTTGGATGATGATCAGATACAATTTCTTCAAGGTGAATTTTATAGTTATTTTGTCAAGTTAAGTGTCCACTCCCCAGGCAATATAGTAAAACCTACCCACTAGTTTTTTTTAATTAAAATTATGTTATAGTATTTTCTATTTTGACGTTTAATCCTTGTTACAATTTACATTTGTACTTTTCTGTTACTGTAGCATTATTAAAAACTTTTTTTTGTGAGCATGCGTGCTTATGTGGAGGAGGATGAAGGCTGTACTGCTATCTTCATTTAGTTTTTCCTGAGATAGGCTTTCTTATTGACCCTGAAGCTTCTTAAATTTTACATATTAACATCTGCACAAAATTAGTAACCATGAAGATTTTTTGTTCAAACATTGCCTAGCATTTTCTTGTTAAATATGCATGGTTCTTATCTTCAGAAAGGTAGTATAATAAATGGTTAGAAGGCATCCTTTTATTGTCTCATTTTTGAAAGTACTTTGCTCTGTTTAAAGTTAGGGGTGATTCTGAATTGTGTTGAGTATCTTCCATGGCATAATACTGGTTTTTCTCTTCACAGATGATGCCATGGTTTTTGTTAGTTTTTCTTTTTTCTTTTTCTGTTTTGGTTATTCAAGACAGGGACTTCTTTATAAATATGGCTTTCCTAGAACTCAATCTGTAAAGCTTTGTTTGATTGTAATTTTTGTTTATTTAGCTTTGGATTCAATTTGCATAAGTTTTATTTAAGAGTTTTAAACACTAAACAGGTTGTAATTTTTATGCTTTCAAGTATAGTCTTATATAAACAGATTTAATATAAATCACCTAAAGATGACTTTGGTCTATCTGGGCTTACATTCTTGTATTAAAAACAATTCTTTGTACAACTTATTAATATTCTTTGAACCATACAAATTTTATTTATTTTTTTCTGAAAAACAACTTGTCTGATATAGGGAAAAATTTAATCAGATCAGAAACTATAAATAATGGGGAAATCAGCAGAGGTGGTTTGTATCATAATGGCTCTCATTAGAAGAAAACTGCTTTTGCTGTCTTCTTGAGACCTTTTTTTTTTTGTTGTTGTTGACACTAAGTTCTAAGGGGGTAAACGAGTTTTATAAATGACAAAGTAGTTATTTTCAAAGGTCAGTTCCCTTATACCACCAGTGTTTTAGCAAAAGTCATTTGAACCTCTAGATAGATTGTAGGAATAAAAGCCTTTAATATGTTAATTATTCTCATTCTCAGGTGCATTTTACCTGGTGTTTGAATATATGGACCATGATCTGATGGGACTGCTGGAATCAGGCTTGGTTCATTTTAATGAAAACCATATAAAATCTTTTATGAGGCAGCTCATGGAAGGCCTGGATTATTGTCATAAGAAGAACTTTTTGCATAGAGATATTAAATGTTCAAATATCCTTCTAAATAATAGGTATGGATATGAAATTTATGTATTTAAAGTATTAATGTAATATATAACTTCCTATAAATTCAGTTAATTCTAATTTCTTGGGTAAGGAACAACAGTTAGTGTTGCCTCTACAGTTGTTCTCCAGTAGCTCCAGTAAGGATATGAATGTATATATGCCCTTTTTGTTTGGTATTCTTCCAGATAATTTGAAATGAATGAATCTAATCATAAATAATATGATTTCAGCTTTAGGTTTATGTACAGATTTTACAAAACAAATTAATTTTTTAAAAAAATATTTTATTTGTAATAAATAGGTATTTTGCTTGCATGTGTGTCAGTGTACAATGTCTACAGTGTCTGTGGAAGCTAGAAGAGGGTGTTAGATATGGTGGAACTGGAGTTACAGATGTTTGTTAGCTACCAAATGGGTGCTGGGAATGGAATCCTTCTGAAAGAGCAGCCAGCATTCTTTGCTTCTGAGTTACTTCTTTATGCTTATCCCCATCTCTAAGCATTAGATTTTTTTACATGTATTTTTAAAATATGTATATAAGGTTTATGGTAAATATTTTCAGAAATAGCATTATTTTTGTACTCAATACTATTTTTAAAATTTGAATAAAACATGCATCACCCGGTTTTAAATGGTAGAAAATAATTTATGCACCCTAACCGTTTAAGAGCTAGAAAATTAAACATAAATTTCAAATTATGTGATTTAGTTCTTGGGCAGTATTTCAATAAGTACTCATAGTCCTAGATGTCATTTGAGGTTCTTTCCTTCAGTAGGAACTGAAGTTGCACCTGAGATAGTTACATGAGCATCATTAAGTGTGTTGGGCCCTGTTGGAGGGTGTTTTAGTCTACCCTCACTACTCCATCTTTTTAATAGCACCTAGGGATCTAAGGCTTTTTATAAAATAGGGTAATATTTGTTTAGCTTATTTAAAATGTAAAGGTTGTGTAAATAGTTGGTACACTATTATATAGTAAATATTAACATACGTGACTGTACATCTTCAGGACAATATAGTCCCTCCAGTAGTTTTGATCTATATTCAGCTGAATCTGAAAATTAAGAACATGTAGATATGTATGATTGAATGGACCCATGACAACAACAGGAAACTATCTAAAGCAAAATACTAATTGTTACCTTGTATAATTTCTCTTAGTTAACCTTGCCTGAAGTACAGCAGTGCAATGAGAGAATTTATGTGTGTTTTTGTTTCTAATGTGTTTTCATTGAGCCCTGGAATAGAATATAAGTATATATTATCAAAATCATGGTAGACTAATGCTTTTTTATTTTGTCTTATTTCTACCAGAGGACAGATAAAACTTGCAGATTTTGGACTTGCTCGTTTATATAGCTCAGAAGAAAGGTAAGAGCACCTTGAAACAAATTACTTTAAGCACTAAGTTCACTTTTAAAAGCTATATTTAGAATATTAATTTTTTAAATTTTTATATGTATGAGTCCTTGGTCACGTGTTTGTATGTTCACCATATGCATGTCTTGTACCTGTGGAGTCAGAAGAGGGCCTTTGGATCCACTGAAACTGGAGTTATAGAGAGTTGTGAACTACCATGTGGGTGCTGGGAACTGAACCTAGGTTGTCTGAAAAAGCAACAAGTGTTCTAACTGTTGAGTTATCTCTCTAGCCCTAATTTTTTTTTTCCTTTTTATTTAACATTTTTGTTTCCTAAATAATAATGAAAATAAAAAACTAGTTTGGCTGTCTTAATTTTACAGTCTTGTTTTCAATTTTTAAATAAATTTGATTTTTAAATGGTGGATAAATTAAAATTCTATTAAAATGTATGACTTAAATGAGTGCAATGAACTTTAAATTTTAAAAATAATAAATTTTTAATACAGATAAAATCATTAAGAATTTTAAATGTGTATTTAATAATAAAGTTTGGTATATACTTTATAAATGGTACATTTAAATTCTAAATGTTTATTTTATTACTTTAGACTTCACCTTTTTTGGTTTTGTTTTACTTATATCTACATTAGTCTGTTTTTTTCCTAACTCACTGGAACTATTTAAACAAGCAGTTGTGAGGAAGTTTAGTGTATAAGATAGGGACAGGGGGCTTCTCTGGCTAAAGTTGGGGTTGTATATCTGACTGGCTCCCTTTGTGTCTGGTTGTAAAGAAATAAGACTCTTATAGAATTAATACAGATTTTCAAAATATTTTGTTGAAATAATGATTTTATGTAAATAAGCTGTGGGATTGATTTGATTTAATAAATTTAGTTGGTGTGGCGATTCCTTTCCAGCTTTTATTTATATCTTTGTTTAATTAAAAATTTTTTGTGAATTAAGTAATATGCTTTTTAAAAATTATTTTTAATTGGTATATCAAGTTATATTGTATATAATACATTGCTTTGAACTATGAATAACATTGTAGAATGGCTAAAGCAGGTGAATTAGCCAGTGTCTAATCTCAAATTTTTTTTATTGGTGGTTAGAACACTTAAGATCTGTTAATTTTCATGAAGACACTGAATTGTTATTAGGTTTATCAAGTTGTTTGCTAAGTATCTTGAACTTAGTCCTCTCATCTAACTGAAGATTTTATATTTTTTGAACAACTCAGTCTTCAACACACAATTCTTAGCAATTCTTGACTTTACTTTTTTGAAATGAACTTTTTTAGGTTTATATATATATATATATATATATATATATAATATACACACACACATACACACAAATGAGATCATGTGGTCTATGTCTTCTGTGCCTGGCTTATTTACCTTAATGCCCTTCAGGTTCATCATATTGTTACAATATGTAACAACACAGCATATATTATTTTTTATAAAATATTTTACTAGAACTTTTTTCATATATTGTATTTTGGACATTTTCTTTACACTTCCCCTCTCCCAGATCCTTCCACCTCCCTGTCTTCCCAAATTCATGATTGTCTAATGTGCATATACACCATACTTTCTTCATCAGTTCTTTTGTTGTTGGACACATTCAGTTGTGCCTTTGTTATTGTGAAGGACTGAGTGACTTTAAGGTATGTGTTGACAGGGTCAAGGGGCTATAGCGTTGAGCTTTTCAATTCTTTTATTTGTATAAAATAAAAGAGTCTCACAATATAACCCAAGCTGGCCGGCCTTGAACTCAGAGACTCAACTATGTATACCTCTCAAGAGTTGAAATTAAATATGTATACCTCTGTGCCTAGGGCTAAGTTTTTAAATATTTCTACCATATAGTAATGTTTCTTTTGGTAGAATTTGTCAAGAAAATGGTCTTAATGTTACTTAGTCTAAAACGTGACTTGAATAATAATTTTTAAAAGTTTTTAACTAATCTGGCTATTTGGGGAGAATTTTGGTTAATTAATTGATTCTGTTTTCATAATCTCTTAATACTTCACTCTAGTTTTACTGTCCTTAATGCAACTTAACTACCATACTTGAACGAATGACTTCCAATCTTCTTACTTTCTCATGTTTCATCCTAATTTATTAATCTTTAACAGCTAATGGTTACTTATTGAAGATGTCCCCATGAATTTGGAATAGATGTTCCAGCCAAAAATTATTTATATTATATACACACACATATGATATCTGTGACACTATATATGTAGTATATTTGTTGAATATATGTAGTGTGTGTGTGTGTGTGTGTGTGTGTGTATGTATGTCTCTCTCTGTATATATGTCAAAAATGTGGCAGTTCACTGACATGATCTCTGTTGTGGTGGATTGATATAGGAATTTTCAGGCTAGAGAAATTTACAACCCTGTAATTTTGAATCTTAAAGTTATGAATAGTAAATTCTTTTGGGGGGGCCAGTCAAATTAATGAGAAAAACTTTGTATCATTTGTTTTATAAGCAAACATACCATCTTTGAGAGAGTTGTTCTTTAGATATCTCCCCTGTCTTAGTCAGGGTTTCTATTCCTGCACAAACATCATGACCAAGAAGCAAGTTGGTGAGGAAAGGGTTTTAGCTTACTTCCACATTGCTGTTCATCACCAAAGGAAGTCAGGACTGGAATTCAAGCAGGTCAGGAAGCAGGAGCTGATGCAGAGGACATGGAGAGATGTTACTTACTGGCTTGCTTCTCCTGGCTTGCTCAGCCTGCTCTCTTATAGAACCTAAGACTACCAGCCCAGAGATGGTACCACCTACAAGGGGCCCTCCCAGCTTGATCACTGAGAAAATTTCCCACAGCTGGATCTCATGGAGGCATTTTCTCAACTGAAGCTCCTTTCTCTTGATAACTCCAGCCTGTGTAAAGTTGACACAAAACCAGTCAGTACACCCCCATTTTTTTTTAAAGTGCTTTTAAAATTTACTGAAGAAACCCACTTTCCCATAGGACAAAAAAGTATTTTGCACAAAAGTTGAAATTTACTGCTTTTTCTAGAGAAAAAAATTATAAGAGCACATTTATTATTACTGTTTTAAGTTTGAAGAAAATAAAACAGTCCTAGATTGAGAGGCTTTGTTTGGTCTTTGCATTACCCTTTAATCAGTTGTAAAATCCTGTTTCTTGAGATAGGGTCTCACTGTGTAGCCCAGGTTGGCCTCAAACATATTTTATAGTTTAGCTTGATTCTGAATAGGCCTCCTGATGGTACCTCTGCCACTGTACTGGAGTCTCTGTGAGATCATGGTTAAGCTAGTTAATTAATTTCATGACTCTAAATATTATGATGATGGATTTAATATCTCCAAAGTTGTACGTGGAGGAGATGGCTTACCTGCAGAGGGCCTAGGGCCTAGGTTTGGTTTCTAGCAACCACGTGACACCTCACTTCCATCTGGAACTCCAGTTTCAGGGTTATCTAATGCTATCTTCTGGTTTTGGCCTCCATGGGCATGCCCATGGAACACATATGGACATGCAAGCAAAACAGTCACACCTTCACAAAAAGAACAAAACTTTACAGCTTCAATACTGGGCTTTAAAGTGTTGTTCAGTGGTAGAGCCTCTATCTGTTGTTTTTGAGATTGTCAGCTCAACCCACAGAACTACCAAAACCAAAATGCTGCAGAGTCATTGTACTTACATTGAGTACTTACAAAGTACTCAAACTAATGAAGAAACACAAATACCTATTAATGCTTCTAAAAGTTGCCATTATCAAGATGAAACTTCCTTAAATAGGAACCAAAGCCTGCTGCATTTCTCTGTGGTCCCATGAAGGGGGAGAGGGAGAAAGAGAAAAAGGGTTTTTAAAACTTTTGCTAACATACCCTTCATAGGCAGAACATGTTAAAAGCGATGCTGCCATCTAGTGGCTATCCCAATCTTGCCATTTGTTCAGGGACTTGGAGAAATTATTCAGCATTATGGCTCATTGTTCTTAAATCTTGAACTGATGTCATTTTAGAGATGGAAACTACTTTCATTTTTTATGCTTTAAAATATCATATGTGGTTTTGAGAGAAGGGGACCTTGAGCTGCAGAATGGTCCTAATGTGTGTGTAACAGGGAACTTTGGGGTTCCTGGGTAATGCTGAGGGTCTTTTTGGGAGGCTGGAGACCCTAAGACAAGCAAATACTACAGTGACACACATACAGTAAATAATATCCTTTAACAGTCTTTACAATGGGAGTCTTACTCAGATCAATGACTTAATTGGAAAATCAAAATGAAATTGCAGTTCTTTTTTAACTCATGTACTCTGTTTTGATTATGTAAAGGGAGAAAGGCAACTAAAATTTCTACCAGTGTCCTGCAGTCCCACTATCATCCTGGAACCTGTCACCCACACTTTCCCTACTACAAATGTAAATTTCCAGTGTTGATATTTTTTTCATGTTATCTATCAAGCATATGTGTTTGTTGCACATTTCCACCAACGTGGTGTGCATCTTAAGCTAAGCCATATTACTGGACCTATTATGCCAGAAAAAAATGACTTGAAGTGAAAGTCCTCTGAGGTGGGTACAATTTAAAATACATAGCTTTGTGTTTGTTCACATCACTAGTACTCAGTAGTTGTAGGAACTAGATTTGGAATTAGTGGCAGAAGTACTGCTTTCTGGCTAAGTTCTTGGATCTTGTGAAAATATCTTTCAGGTAGAGAAGCCCTATGGGCCTTGTCAGGTTTCTTTAGGTAAACAACCATTTTTGTACTTATTTTATAGCAAAGGGTTTCCTGAACTTACGTGTTTTGTTTGCATGTATGTATGTACACCACGTGTATGTGCAATATCCAAGGTGGTTAGAAGAGTGTTGGATAGCCTGGAATTGGAGTTATAGATGGTTTTGAGCTGCCATATGGGTGCTGGAAGTGGGACCTGAGTTCTCTGAAGAGCTGCCAGTGCTCTTAACTCCTGAGACATTTCCAGCTCCAGATTTGTTGAATTTAACTGGCTTTGTCCTCCCAACTCTCCAGTATATGTTTTAACTATAGTTTTCTGGAAGTAGATTAACAAATTACATTTTTTTTCACTTTTTTCTGTAATCACGTTCAATTCTGTTGTATTTAGGTAGTGTTTAAATACTAAAGTAGGATACCAAAAATGAAAAAATAATTGACATTTAATTACATTAAGGTAAAAGCTTTTTTTACAAAAGCATTTTGTTGTTGTTGCTATCCCACCAGATATTGCTTCACTTTTTGATATGTCAGCTGCCATTTCAGAAACTAATAAAAGTACTTACCCAAGGAACTGGTGTTAATTCCTAGTTAGCTTTAGGTTTATGAATCAAACCCAAAGCCTCCAGTGGTTTAAAGATGAAGTTGCTTAATAATAGCAAAATTGGAACTTGCTGGCTTTTAGACCCTTTTGTTTCTGAAGTATATATAAAGTTTAGTTTTGCCATCTGCTAATAAGAGCTCATTGGACATACTGTTTTAATTTAACGACAGAGGGAGTTTTTATGTGTGTGACCACCTTTGATGGAATTTATTGCTTAGAACTTTAATTATGTAAATAAATTGAAACTTTTTTCAGGGCTGTCTCCGTGAAGAAAAAAAAAATTGTGTTATCATAGGATTTCCTAATTCTTTGTATGGTATAAACAAGATCTCTAGGATGTTGGGAATCTGTAACCAGATCTGGAAGTTTGAAAGGCTAATTTCTTAGGATTCTGGATTTCCAATCATCTCTGCATTTGAATTATCTCTTCATATTGCAACAATACATTTGAATTTCCTGGGATTTAACTTCTTTTTACTTCTCAATATAATTTCAATTTCATTTACTTTGATCATTACCATTGTAACTATATCAACCTAGTCATAACATGGAGTGCTTTCTTGTAATACTACATATTGTTGTTGGGTGATGTGGCTTGTGAAATTGGCCTCAGTGCTTGCCTAGCTTTTTTATGTTGAGTTTTGCTTTTATGATTAAAGTCCTTCTGTTTGCATACTTTCTCAGTGTTTGCTTTTTTCTCATCAAATAGCATAGTAATCCTTTTTGGCGGCGCAGGACTAGAACTCTGAACTTTTTGTTTTTTAAAAAAAATTGTTAGGGAGTTAAGTACATGACCCAGGCTGGACTTGAACTGAAAATCCTCCTGTTTCTCAGCATACTGAGTGCTGTGACTTAAGGAATGTTCCATCAATTCACTTTGTTAAAAAAGTTTCTTTAAAACATTAAGAAATAACACCATTAACTTCTTCAAAGGATTCCTGCTGCCTGCCTCCAACCCCCCATTCCCCTTGGTTTCTGTCTCCCTGCTCTAGAAAGCATACATTTATTTGCTCAGCCATTTTAGGGAAGCTAAAGATTTAGTGTGGTTGGTAGGTAGTAAAAACATTTTATGGGTCTTGTGTGAATAGTCACTGGAAACAATGTGTTTTAAAACTCATTTTGACTGTTTTGAAAAGTGAGTTAATCCTGAAAATCTGGAAACAAGAACTATTGATTGAAAAGCTGTTGCACTAAATTTTGATCGAAATTATTATGGCTAGAACAGGACAGTAGACTATGTGTAAGAAAGAAGTGAATTATTTCACAAAGGTCTCTACTGGAGAACCTGTTATGAAAACTGTCTCCATTCCTACCTATACGGTTTCTGGTCAAGTAGCTGAATACATTTACAGTTAGGAGATGCAAAACTATTGAAAAAATTTAGTAATGACTTAAAGTATTATAATCTCTCACTTAATAATGTTAACTGATGGTTCCTTACCTCATTGCACCATTAATAGTAAACCATAGACTCAGTCAAATGGTGACTGTCATTCAGTCATTCTGGCAACCTGGTTGGAATATCTGGGATCATTTACACAAGCCTTCCAAGGCTGTTGCCAGAAATAAGAGGGGTAGATTTATGAGACATGCCTAGAAAGGGCAGTGGCAAGCACTTGGTCGCACCTCACTTCGGTGAGGATAAGTGTAGTGTGTTTAGTGGGGCAGCTGCTATAGAAGGAATGACAGAGCACTAGAGGATGCTGTTCTCACTCCTGCAGTAGTACTGTGTGAAAGCAGTTTTCAACAGAGGAATATTTGATAGGACAGTTAGGATAGCCATCTTTGAAGAAGTCAATTGGAATTAAGATTTGAAGGTAAGAAAGAAAATTTAATGAAGTCCCAGGCAAAGATTATTACAGTAGGAGAAGATTAGTTGATGGTAAGCATCCTGGCATTTAAGAGTCTGAAATTCGGGCTGGTGAGATGGCTCAGCGGGGAAGAGCACCGACTGCTCTTCGGAAGGTCATGAGTTCAAATCCCAGCAACCACATGGTGGCTCACAACCACCCGTAATGAGATCTGACACCCTCTTCTGGTGCGTCTGACAGCTACAGTGTACTTACATATAATAAATAAATAAATCTTTAAAAAAAAAAAAAAAGAGTCTGAAATTCTATAGTAGGGTCACAGGAATAAGATCCTCAGTATGCAAGCTTATTATAAAGCTGAGTTAAGTTTTATTTATTTGCAGTGAGACATGACCTGGTTTTCTTTTTGAAACAAAATGTTTTTTAAAAGATGGAGGAGGCAAAGGCACTTTAGAGGTGAGAAAACCAATAACTATACTGTTGAAATAGTGCGTAAGCAATAGTAACAGTAGCTCTGTGGTAGAAATCATTAATCCTGACCTGGGGTTTCTAGCCTCCCTTAGATCATTTAGTTCCCCAATAAACACACACACATACATCCTTTATATTTATAATAAACCTTAAACAGCACAGAGCTGGGCTTTTAGAATCGACTTTCCTATCTGTAGCCCCTATTTACTGTGTTTCATCTGGGCTGCTCTTAACTCCATTTGGCCAGCCAGCAGGGCCATGTCTTTTACTGCTCACTTAACCCATGGCATTTTCTCCTTCCTCCTGCATCTCAGCTCACTCTTTGGTTGTTGCTGTTGAAATTGTAAAAGTGTTGTTGCATTGAAGATGAGTGTGTTGATTCCTGGCTAGATATGATGGCATACTACTACCTGTCATCCTAGCACTTAGGAGGCTGAGACAGGAAGATTTTTAACTTTGAGGCCTACCTGTGGGCTACCTGAGGAGACCATGCTCATTCCCCACCCATAAGAAAGGCCCCTGGGTTGTTTTCCTGTAGCAGCTGGGTAGGTATTAACAGAATGAATGATCGACATTTCTCATGACCTTAAGGTTTTCTTTCTTGTCTCAAAAAATACTGCAAATTATAGTATGAAAGAAATCACTGAAGATTTTACTATGTTTTGTTTGAGAAATTTAAGTATTTTAAATCTTGCCTCCTTTACATGAATCTAGATAGGAAACACCATAACCAAATCAACCTCCCTGAACACAGCTCACCAAGCTCTAGAATTCCTAAGCTTCTATAGAAGAAGCACATTGAAACACATCACCAAACAAGCAAAAGTATCTGGCAAAAACTAACATTTTAGAAATACTTAGAAAACAATTAACCGATATATTAAATAATTTGTGATACATTTAAAACTATATTTTGTGTAGTTTTATGTTTAATCATTTTGCAAGTTGACTATTCTAAATTTGATAAAGGTGGCTAACCAAACTTAAAGCTAAAAATGACTATGTAATAAATTACATAAAATTTGATATATGGCATGTAAACTAATCTTTTGTTTAAACTTTTCTTTTAAATAAATTTTATCACTTAAGTATTTGTAGTTTCTCCATACTTTATTTTCTAAATTTAAAAATTAGAGATTTGTATTAATTTAAATATTTCTTTGAGTGTATAGTTAATCTAGAGTCAGTCTTACAGCATAGGCTTAAAGTGCTCATAGACCTTTGAAATAATTTAAAAGCTAGTTCTCACATACACCCTTTCTTTCTTCCCCTACCCAGAAGATTCATATGTCACCTTATGTTACATTTAAGTGCTGGCTTTATGTTTGGGTTCATGTTAAAGAATGTTTTGACTTTTTTTGTTTGTTTGTTTGTTTTGTTTGTTTGTTTTTGTTTTTTCGAGACAGGGTTTCTCTGTGTAGCCCTGGCTGTCCTGGAACTCACTCTGTAGAGCAGGCTGGTCTTGAACTCAGAAATCCGCCTGCCTCTGCCTTCCAAGTGCTGGGATTAAAGGCGTGCGCCACCACTGCCCGGCTTGTTTTTACTTTTAATTGAAGTAAAGAGAGTTTAAGACAGTGGAAACAAGTCAAAATTAATTATTGAAAGTGGAGACTAGGCTTTATGTTTGGATCTCTTTTGCCGTGTATGAAATAATAGTATATAGTTAAGAAAAATTGAAACACTTCATATTATACGAAGATAAATGCTACCAGGAAATAAGCAAGGAAATTTTACTAAGTCAAATATATTCAATTTTCATTTGCTTCATAGGCATTTTAGCCAGATGTGGTGATATATGCCTGGCTTCCAGCTCTAGGGGTCAGAGTTAGGAAAGTCACTAGAAATTCAAGGCCACTCTATCTACAAAGCAAGTCCCAGGTCAGCCATGGATGGGATAGTGAGGCTTTGCTTGCAATTAAACCAAACAAAAAAAGCCTTAGACTCTTATTTGTTAACTTTCAGTTTGGTCAGTGTCAACAAAAGTTTTTTTTTGGCTTTGGAAATACTATGATGGCCAAATTGATAACAAGAGTATTGGTGCTCAAATTATTTAGAGAAATTTGACCAGGTTAGGGCAAATGCATCCTTTGCTTTCTGGAGCCTTAGACTTGTGGTTGCTAAGAGAAAGCTGCTGGGTTAAATTGCAGGCATTTTTTTTTTTTCTTCTCCCAAAATGAATCCAACTCAACCAGTCTCAGGTGAGTGAATGGGCTTGGAATATGGCTTTCCTGGGGAACTCCTATCTGCCCTTGTTATTTGGAAGACAGCTAAAAGAGTAAGGTTTATAACAGATCTAAAGATGTAATTACTCGGCTGGGCAGTGGTGGCGCACGCCTTTAATCCCAGCACTTGGGAGGCACAGGCAGGTGGATTTCTGAGTTTGAGGCCAGCCTGATCTACAAAATGAGTTCCAGGACAGCCAGGGTTACACAGGGAAACCCTGTCTTGAAAAACAAACAAAACAAAACAAAACAAAACAAAAAGATGTAATTACTCTGAAGCCTATACTTTAAACCATAGGCCCTGAATTTTTAGGATCATCCTTATTCATATGAATCATAAAGAAAGTGACTGGTGTCTAATGTTTAGAAATACTTTGCTGCAGCTGGACAGCATCCTTAATCCTCAGCATTTGAGAGACAGAGGCAGCTGGATCTCTTGAGTTCAAGATCAGCCTGGTTTACAGAGTAAGTTCCAGGATAGCCAGAGCTACATAGTAAAACCCTTGTCTTGAAAAACAACAACAACAAAAACAAAAAACAAAAAAAACCCAAAAAACTTTGCTACTGAATTTTGTACTGGAGGATGATCAGACTTAGTGTTACTATAAATTGGCTAGATTTAAGTAACCTCTGTTTATACATATTCTCTTTGTAGTTTTCTGATGAAGCACCATACCTGTAGCTTGTAATTCTGTGTAGTCTAGACTACAAATAATTATACAATCAACATCTACTTTATTTTTACAAACCAGAGTTCATCCAAATGTATTAAATATTATCAAAGATATGCCTAATTAAAAACTTTTGCTAGGGGTCAACTGTGGTGGCACCCACCTTGATTCCTAGCAACATGGAAGAGGCAAGAGGATCTCTGAGTTCAAGGCTAGCCTGGTCTTCACATCAAGACCCTATCTCATCAACAAACAGCAAAATTTTGTTAGGGACTCAGGTAAAGCACTTGCCTAGCAATATGAGTGTTCTTCGATTCACTACTCAGACCCAAAACAAAACCAGTCATTGTGTTAGGTAATCTCAGTTTGAACTACATTGTTTTTCTGTTAGTTGTTCCTTTATGAATTACTAATTTTTAAAGTTTTTATGGAAAGAAAAAACATTACTTAGTAATTGAGTTGATGAGTGACTTCTCTTTGACCAAATTATAGCTAACAGCTAACTGCTTATTTTTATATTCACATGTTCAGGGAATTACTGCTGCTTGCCCCATGCATTTTATGATTGTGTGTTAAATACCTTAGTTAATCAGAATTAGAATTATAGGATTGCTTTGAGTATACAAAATAGTATTTTTTCCTATTATTTATTCACTTTACAACCCAATATTTGGTCCCTCTCTCCTCCCATTCTCACACTACTCCAGCTCCTCCCCCTTTCCTACATACCCTTTTCTGAGACGGGGGAGCCCCCTCAGGACTAGGTGCAGGACTAGGAGCCTCTTCCTCCTCTGAGGCCCAGCAAGGAAGCCATGTTAGGGGAATAGGATCCACAGACAGGCGGCAGATTCAGGGATAGCTCCCCTCTCCCCCGTTACTGGGGGACCCGCATGAAGAATAAGCTGTACATCTTCTACATATGTGCTGGGTGCCTAGGTCCAGTCCATTGCTAGCTCTTTGGTTGGTGGTTCAGTCTTTGGGAGTCCAAAATAGTATTATTGAGCTCTTAACAAAAAATGCTAACTTTAAAGAGTCCTGTGATTTTTGTTTTTGTTTTTGTCTTAGTCGCCCATATACTAACAAGGTCATTACCTTGTGGTATCGTCCACCTGAACTGCTCTTGGGAGAAGAACGATATACACCAGCCATTGATGTATGGAGCTGTGGGTAAGATGGGCACATTTTCTGAGAGTACTAAAAAGTTCTGTTAGTGGATTAAAATGAGAAATTTAGATAATAATGGTTCTGTTTTTCTTTGTTAGATGTATCCTTGGTGAACTCTTCACTAAAAAGCCTATATTTCAAGCAAACCAGGAACTTGCACAGCTAGAGCTAATAAGGTAAGCTGCTGGTGACATTTTTTTGGGAATGGATGAAGTCATGCTCCACAGGTATTGAACTCATTTCAAACTTGTGTCTTTAGTGACTACTAAATGGAGGACAAAGTAGAGTGCAACGCTCTGATAATCACTCAAGTAAAATTAAGTATCTTAAAGATGTTTTATTTTTTCCTTTATTTTGATGTTATTTACTTTGGTGACATGTATTAAGTCAAAGAACTTATAGGACTGAGAAGAAGAGTGTAATGATAGGAGAGAATGCTGCATGATTAAATACTTTTTTTGTGCACACTTGATAAGTTTACATGTAAACTGTACATACTAGAATATATCCTTACCAGCATATGATACTTTTTGGTAGCCTCTTAGGATATAGCTTATAAGCAGTTATTTTTCTCTTCAGATTTCATTTTAAGAGTATTCTTTTCTCTCTTTGCCATTTTTATTCTTTTCTTTTGTCTGTTCCTTTTCCTGTCAAGATGGGATTTCACATTGTAGCACAGGCTAACCTTGAACTCTCAGAAGTTCTCCTGCCTTTGTCTCCCCATGTTGGGATTACAAGTATAAGTCATCTCATCAGGCTTTAAATTTTTTTAAAGGAGTTTGGTTTTCTCTATAGCAATGCAAATGTACAACATACAAGATTTGCATGAAAATTTCAAAATGAGAATAAGGTGTTTTGGTAGAGAATTTGGAAGTAGTCACAGATTTAAAGCATTTCTCTTGTCTAACTGAACGAAATAAATATAAAGCAACACACAGGAACCAGAGATGGATTCCTAACTTCATCTTAGAAATCTGAAAGATACCATCTAAGAAAGAAGCACTTTATTCAAAGAAGAAAGTTCTAAGAGTAGATTTTCTGTCTATGGGAAGTTCATTGCAGTCTTGGAGTTTGACTACCCCTTAGGCCCTCCACCCCTCCAGAAAAGGTCCCAAACTTTAATATTGTTCTTTTTTAGTGGTTAGATCTTTTGCTATAGAGCACAGCAAACAAACAAAAGTTTGTTGGAGCCTCTTCTCTGGGGTAACATATCTTCAGTCAGAAGTACCTCATCCAGAACCAACGCTACTACTTCAAGTCTAGGGCAACTAGTTGCCTTGTAAAATGAGAGCATATGTCCTAGAATTAACCCATGGGAACCTTCACATGGAAGATTTAATGAAATTACAAGAAGACTGTCTCAGTCCATTTCATTTTTGTTACTGTCTGAATACCACAGACTATATTATATATATAGAATAAAAGTTGTTTAGCTTGTGATTCTAAAGGTTGACAGTTGAAGATAGAAAAGCTGTGGATAGCAAAGTCCTTTTTATTAATAGCAACTCTGCAAAGTCCAAAGGTGACATAGGGAGCAACAGATAAAGCCAAACAAAGAGGCTAGCTTTTATGATAGAGATGTCCCCTGTAGTAACTCATTAAGTTCTAATGCATGAGATTTAAAGAACATATAAAAATAAAGCAGAGGTGGAGTTTACCAGGAACACAGCAAGCTTTTATCTTTCCTTTTGATATAAGTGAACTAGAATCAGAAGGAACTGATACCCCCCCAGTTTTTCAGTGCTAAAGTGAATATTTTAGTTATTTATTAGAAGACAACAAAAATGAGAATTCCCAAAGGATGAAGTAGCAGAATATATGCTCTAAATAAAATAGGATACAATTAGAATGCAAAAATAAAGATGAAGTTTGCATTTTAAAAACAGCACTAGGGAAGGTGGGAGGGATGGTTCAGTGGGTAAAGAGTAGCTGTGAAGCATAATGAATTGAGTTTGAACAAGAGGACTAATTCATCAAAGCTGTCCTCTGGACATGCCTACCATAACAAATGGACATGCCTGTCAAGCATACATACACAAATTGGAAGCAGTAGATCAAATATTAAAGTGTCACAGCTCAATCTTTGCTTCAATTCAGTCGTGCTGTATACTGACCACAACCACAGGCTGTATGGAAAATAGTGATCCAGTGAAGGTGAAAATTGCCGCCAGCTAATTATTTAACATGAATGCATACATGGCTTACAGCTTGGATGCCCTTGGTACTGTGCTAGTCATTTTCAAGCACAGCACACATAATCCTTAAGTATACAATACTCATAAATGGTAATAAGCTATGTTACTGGCTTAGATACTTACTATACTTTTTTTTCTCACATGAACTTGTACTTAAAAATATTAAGTTTATTGTAAACCAGTACTGCATGTTAACTGACTTCAACATTACACATCTCATGTTTAACTGTCTCTTTTGATTGTACTAAGAGGTTACCTTAAGTGATCCGCCAAACAGTACAGTTTTCAGAACAGATCCTGGCTGTATAGCATAAGTAATTAAGTGAAGCCAGTGTAGGGATCAAGTGACAACCTGGAGAAGTAAAGTGAAGCCCAGGGAATAAACAACACTTACCAAGCTACAATACAGATAAATGGAGAGCTTCATGTATAAAGCCAAGATTTCCCTCCTGAATGAATTACCCAGTATACTATGTAAATTAATCTTACAACTTAACAGTGAGAAAAGAAGTGCAGTAAAATGAAGACTTTGATAGAAAACATTATCTCAGATATAAAGGAAAAACTACAAGGTTATTTATTCACAAAAATAATTTTGTAACACATTAGAAAGTCCTAAATATGTAAAACACTACTGTCAAAGTACTCAGAAGAATGAGGTCCTGCATGTTAGTATGTAAATTCTTGCAAGTATTTCTAAAACCAGTAGTTGTAATGTTTCTTAAACTATTTTTTTCAGAATTGAAATGTTATTACATTAAATAATCAAATATTCATTAAATATCAGAAAAGTGATAGTAGCCTTATGCCTGATATTCACTGGTACCTTACTCTGACTTGCTGGCAGAGAAAGACTGCAAAATAATACCTATAATTCCTTCCTTCCTGTTCTTTCTCATCCTTGTGTATATACAACTCCTCAGATTTTTATATTTTGTAGTTGTTCTCATCATTAAGTTATGAATTTACAAAGAGAAAAAAACCTATAATACCCAATTTGCATATAAGAGAGTTTCATATAAGGGAGAAGAGATTAGGGTAAGGAACAAAAAGTAAACTTAGCCAAATTGAAGATTTCATTATCAAGGCAGACAGGTCTTCAGTGCTCTCAAAAGAGGTCAGCATTTCAGAATGTGTATCAACTTTAAAGATCTGCTCCTCTCCCTTCCATTCCCTGCTTTCCCTCTTGCATTATCTCCACAGGAATAGAGACTCCTCTTTTCTCTTGTACATATGAGGTTAGCTACCTGCTTTCTGGGCCAGTCTTTGACCACACTGATGATCTTAGCATCTAATCCTTCCGTGGAGCAAGAGCAAAGCAGTTTTGTACTTGTTTTTGATAAATGAGGAAAATGATGAGCTTAAAAATGATGTATACATATTAGGAAGTTTTAAAAATAATGTTTCAAGCTATAAATGTTTGAAATGGAAAACCTGTCAACAATACTGTGCTTTCTTTAATATTGAATAAATACTATAAGCTATTCACAAATGTAACATTCCAGTCTTTAAACAGCCATGCCTCAGTACCTTAAGAAAAATGTTCCTAACTTCAGCCTTCCCATCCCTGCTCAGATTAATCACTATTCTGAATCTGAGGCCACTGCTCTATGTTTTGTTTTCTTTCTTTCTTTAAATTTAATTTTATTTTTTACTTATTCACTTTACATCCTTGCTCGTTGCTCCTTTCCTGGTCACTCCTCCCCACCCCCTACTACCCTTCTCCTCTGAGCTGGTGGGGGGGTGGGGCTGGGTATTCCCCCTACTCCGGCACTTCAAGTCTCTGTGGGGCTAGGTGCATCCTCTTCCTCTGAGGCCAGACAAGGCAGCCTAGCTAGAACAACACATCCCACATACATGCAACAGCTTTTGGGCTAGCCCCCGTTCCGATTGCTCAGGACCCGCATGAAGACCAAGCTGCACATCTGCTAAATATGTGTGGGGAGGTCTAGGTCCAGCTGGTGTGTGTTCTTTGGTTGGTGGTTCAGACTCTTGTGAGTCCAGGTTAGTTGACTCTAGGTCTTCCTGTGGAGTTCCTATTCCCTGTGGGGTCTGTGATCCTTCCTCCTAGTCTTCTATTAAGAGTCACCAAGCTGGGCAGTGGTGGCTCATGCCTTTAATCCCAGCACTTGGGAGGCAGAGGCAGGTGGATCTCTGAGTTCGAGGCCAGCCTGGTCTACAGAGTGAGTTCCAGGACAGCCAGGGCTACACAGAGAAACCTTGTCTCGAAAAAGATACAAACAAACAAAGAGTCACCAAGCTCTATCCACTGTTTGGCTATGGATGTGTGTATTTGTCTGAGTGAGCTACTTGGTTGAGACTCTCAGAGGACAACATGCTTCTGTCTGTGTGGTTCAGGAGTATGATGATGAAGGGTGGCGGAGAGGTGGTGGAAGAATGGAGGTCCCCCTGGGATAGCAGGACGCCCCAGGCAGCTTTGGTTTAGGGGCTCAGAGAGCAGGGAAGATGGTTCTTAAACTGTTAGGTAACTGCTTCCCAGCCTTCTGTTGCATACTTTGATGTTCTCCATTCCTCAGTAAATAGTATCTTGAACACATAACAAGCTAAAAGAAGGTTAGTAACTGGAAAATTTCTAGTGAGGTTACATATTTATCTTACTCAGTTAAGGAAAGAGTAGCGAGAAGTCGGTGAATGTCAATTTTTTTTTCTTTTTTTTAAAGTTGATTTACATAGACATAGAATCAGTTGCTTTTCAGAAACACTGTTCACAAACTGGGGTTGAGCAAGTAATGTTATA
Organism: Mastomys coucha; assembly: GCF_008632895.1. Classification (NCBI taxonomy): domain Eukaryota; kingdom Metazoa; phylum Chordata; class Mammalia; order Rodentia; family Muridae; genus Mastomys; species Mastomys coucha. Next base: position 21,942,494 of record NW_022196913.1, on the reverse strand, counting down.
AGTGAAAGGAAATAAAAACAAAAATAAAGGATTATCCTAAGTACATTGAAAATGCTTTTAATATTTTTTTTTGAAATGCAAAAAAATAAAGATATCAAAATGATGTATCTGTATATTCTCTTTAATGTGATTCCTTCTAAGCCTGTTCTTTGTTTCATTGTTGGTCCTGATTTTCTTGGCTACTACTCCTAGTTAACATAGTTAGGCTTCAAGGTACATATTACTGTAGCAGTTTCACCTGAATTATTTCATTCTCTTCTACTTCAGTTTAAAACATTTATCTAGGGTCTTTCAAGTGATAATTGGAAAAATTTGAATTAACCATTCTGTACATGCAGGAAATAGGACTTCTTCTGAAACTTTTTATATAGTATGTACAAATAGTGATATTTCACAAACACAGTTTGAAAATTTTCTGTATTGAGATTTCCAAGGGATACATTAGCAAACTATTCAAGTTTTCATTAAGAATTCTATCTGGATGCCAGCAAGTGCTGGCTGACAGGAACCTGATATAGGTGTCTCCTGAGAGGCTCTGACAGTGCCTGACTAATAAAGAAGTAGATGCTCACAGCCATCCATTGGACTGAGTAAGGGTCCCCAATGAAGGAGCTAGAGCTAGATAAAGGACCTAAGGAGCTGAAGGGTTTGCAGCCCCTTAGGACGAGCAACAATATGAACTAACTAGTACCCTCAGAGCTCCCAGGGCCTAAACCACCAACCAAAGAGTACACATGGTGGGACTCATGGCTGCAGCAGCATATGTATAGCAGAGGATGGCCTTGTTGGTCATCAATGGGAGGAAAAGCCTTGGTCCTATGAAGGTTCTATGCCCCAGTATAGGGGAATGCCAGAGCCAGGAAGCAGGAAAGGTTGGGTTGGTAAGCAGGGGGAAGGGACGGGAACAGGGTTTTTTTTTTTCAGAGGGGAAACTGGGAAAGGGGATATCATTTGAAATGTAAATAAAGAAAATATCTAATAAAAGCTTTTAACATGATCTTATAAATATATATTCCATATTCATTTTAATTAAACATTTATATAAAAATTAATGTGTATAAAAAATAAAAATTCTATCATGGTAAAATATAGCATGTAGGAGTTTTTCAAAGAACTAATAGAAAAATGTTATAAATAAATTTGTAACATGAATTAGAAATAAGATTCATCCCAAAAATACAGGGAAGCTTTAATTACTGTAATTTTTCATTTTATGAATGGAATAATCTGTTTATTTGATAGATTTGAATAGACATTTGCTGGGCATATAAGGTCTTAAAGTGTAAGTGAGTGTAAAATACAGTAAAAATGTATATCATTGACAGCTAGAATAATGTTTAATGGTAAAATATTAGAAGAAAAAAGTAAAGAACAATTACTTTCTTGTATTGCTATTTACCAGTGTTTAGATGTACAAAGTCAGTCAATTAGTATTGTTAGAAAAGTAAACCAGTATGAGATATGAATAGTTGGAAATAACTTGTATATAATATATAATGTTGAATGTGACAGGTGATCACCTAAAATGCCTGAAAACAAAAAGGTTGATTAAAATGACAAGATTAAAAGACTTATAACATGTTAAGATGTATGTGTCATGTACTAATCTACAAAGAAAACAGTAGCCTTTATACATGTTTACCAACTAAAAAATACAGTGTGGTAGAGGACATCCTCTAATAAAATCACTAACGTGTATGCCCCTGAAGTACTATAAAACTTTAGAATATTCTAAAATATATTTAAGATTTTAAAGCCTGGTGGAGAGAGGGCTGGAGAGATGGCTCAGTGGTTAAGAGCATTTGCTGCTCTTGCAGAGGACTTGAGTGTGGTTCCCAGCACCCTCGTCAGATAACAACGCTTGTAATTACACCTCCAGGGGATATGATTCCACAAGGCACCATACTTAGTGCACAAATGAACATATACATCTATATAATACACATATAAAATAGTAAAAAGACTGTTGGAGAGGCACTAGGCTTTAAAGAGCTTTTTAAACTGGCAGTTTATCCTATCTTAAATGTGGTTTGCTTTTTATGTTTATTTTTAGTATATGGGTGTGTGTACATGAATGTGGATGCTGGAAAAGGCCAGCGGTGTCAGCTTGTCTGGTGTTAGAGTTACAGTTTGTGAGCCACAGTTGTAGGAGCAGTATGTGCACTTAACTGCTGTGACAGCTCTCCAGTCCCATTATGTTTCCTTATATACATAGCTAGAATTTCCAAACAAGGCCTTTTTGTACTACACACATTTTGTTTTTATTTTTTTATATCTGTGTAAGGATAAATGTGAAAACATCTAGGAAGGGAGTAGAGGGACAATAAGAAAATAACCAGAAAGGACTTTTTTTTTTCTTGTGAAACAAAGGAGAATTTAACATAGCTTGTTAACAATAACCAAACTAATTGGTCACAATCTATGGGTAAATCAATGGAATTAAATGAGAACTTCAGAGCTAAAGCAGATGATGTGCACCATACAGTGTAATATAGAAGAGAGAAAAGTAAAGTCATTTGGCTTAATCATTTATGTTTAAATGTTTGAGACAGGAGGGTCTCACTATGTCACCCCATCTAGCCTTAGAATCTCTTTGTGGACCAGGTTGCCCTCAAGCTTATGACAGTCTTCCTGCCTTCCAAATGCTGGGATTATGAACATATGCCACTATGCCCAACATGAACAATGTTTGTTGGTGACATGTTTGTGTGGCATTACTATAACATACCTAGAATGCCCTGGAGACCAAGAAGAGAAGGTCCCTTATTTCTATTTTCTGGTTCTGGGTGGGCACAGACAAAACTTAATTGGTAAGATATAAGGGGACAGGAAATGATGCGGTTGTGGGGTATACATGTAGAGTCAGGGACCGTGTGTGTGTGTGTGTGTGTGTGTGTGTGTGTGTGTAAAATCAAGGAAGGTTACATTTGAGCGGAAATCTAAATTAAGTTCTTCAAAGTCATTAAAGACCACTAGATGTAAGTGTACTAGATTTGTTTTTATGAATATTAAGTGATTGATCAGGAGAAGAACAGCTCAGTTCAGTCCATCTCCTTAGTGAAGTGTGCATTGCAAGTAGAATGTGGAATAGCAGCATAAGAACAGTTTCACTGTTTGATTCCATTTAGATAAAACATATCAAAGATTCTGTAATTGTTCATCTGAAGATGGACTTGTGAGAAAGCTAAGAAGGAAGAGTTCATTTTCTAGTTTATATATACATGTTTGATTCTAATAGTATTTTAAAAAGTTGTTTAAGATATGATTCTATAACATTTTTTAAAAAAACTTAAGAAAAACTAAAAGAACTTTCTTAGAAGTATTAGTGTATCAGACAGCAAAAATATACTGAAGCGGACGGGCCTTGGAGTCTGGTAGACCTGAGTTCAGATACCAGCCTCGTGACTCCTGCTTATTATCTATTGTGTTAAGTTCTGTGATGCTGTAAATCTGGCTCTTCAGAGTTAGAACAGGACTAATAACAAATCCAAGGAATGTAGGATGTGAATATAGTTAGTCTGCCCCAGTGTAGACTTCCTGTCTTACGTTATCTGCGGTGATCCTTCAGTCAGAAGCTGAGGTATATGCTGAAATGTTGGTGTCCAGATTAAAAGGGAAAAATGATCACGTAGAAATAGTAGTAAACATGTGCTTTAAAACTTATACTGCACTGACTGGTTTGTTTATAATTTGCTTTGTTCAAGAGAGTTGGGCTGGAGGTGGAGCTCGGTGGTAGAAGACTTGCCTAACATGTAGTACTCTCAGGTTTCCATCTGCAGTAGCAATACATTAAATACCATATAATATACAAATATTTTCACAAGGCAGATGGTGTGGTTTGCATTAGAGATAGAATGGATTGAGAAAGGATGAAAAAAATGGAGAATATTGGAGGTAACAAAACGGGGCAGATGAGGATAAAGACTGTTTCTATGTGGACGTAGACAAAGGTTCACACATGTTCTTGTTTTGTTTTTTGAAACAGGCTTTCTCTGTAGCCCTGGGTGTTTTATTCTGTTCTGTAGACCAGGCCTGCTTTCAACTCTACAGATCTGCCTGCTTCAGTCTCCTGAGTGTTAGAGATATGTGCTACCACTCCCAGCTAAAGATTAAGAGTATGCACCTTTAAAGCTTCAGGTCTAGGTTGTTGTATGGGTACAAAAATTTAGACTGCATTGCATCTAAATGAAGAAGACTTCTGATTCTGGGAAAAGAAGTACATGGCTTTAATCTTAACCTCAGGACCGACCATCTCTCCAGCCCTCTACCTCACTTTGGAGAATATCTGTTATGTTTCAGTGTCATAAAAATACTGATGTAAAACAAATAAATTGTTATAAACTATTAAAATGAAGTAGATCCTTTATTAAGCTTGAGTTATACTCTCCCTTTGAAATAAGGATGAATGTATATTAGAAAGCCTTTTAATGTAATTTGTGGTATTACAATTCTAGGGAAAAAAATACAGATGATGAGAATAGGAGAGTCAAACTAAAATTTAAAAGCCTCAAAAATGAGAAATTAAAGAGTAAATGAGTATACATGCGCACGTAAATGAGTATACATGCGCACACACAAACACACACACACACAAAATGGGGTGTTAAAAGAGAGGGGTATGGTGTTTACTTTCCAGCACTGGCTGGCCTGCAGCCTAAGTAGACCAGGCTAGGCTGTCCATGGACTCATGGATCTACCTGCCTCTGCCTCTTAAGTGCTGGGACAGAGTATGTACAGCATGTCTGGCTCACTGAATACATCTTAGTAGTAGATATATGGAAATTCTTGTGTTTGTGAATATATTGCAATGTGTATTTTCTGTTTCTCAAACTAAAATTCATCAGTTTTTGCAGAGAGTAAATTCAAAACTAGAGATCAAAATTACTGTATAATATGCCACCACCAGCATTTTAACACTCTTGAGTTGTTAAATAATGCAATGCTATGTATCTGTGTATTGTAAATCTGTAAAGCTTCAATTTTGAGCCTTTCTTATATATTTCCAGATTAACTGCTTAGAAAATACAGTGGTCTAAAAACATTCTTAAAAAAAAGCTGTTAACAGGTAACACCAGATCTTACTGGAAAGAATACATAAAAACTAAAGGAAATAGATTATTTCTAGGATGGAAATGTTAATTTTCTCTGATGTCTTGTATGCTGCTGTTGGCCAGTATCTTTAATACTTATTTTCCAATAGCACATGTAATAAAACACTTGAAATGCTTTAGCTTATTTATACTCATTGTATGTCTTATAGGCAGGTGCTAATTCATTTCATGGCTTTGAAGTAATATAGATCACTTTATACAAAAGAACAGATTCCTAAGTTGCTTGTTTAGACTGATAACAAAGACAGGATTCAAATCTAAAGTTTGTTTCAGTCTATCTGCATTATGCATTTGTAGAAGGCTGGTTAAAGCTCACTGAATAACTGTTCATCTGTGCATCCAGCTCACCTCCCTTGAACATCGTATATTGTAGCTGTACTGATATATTTAGTCTTCCTGTTACATGTCTATTCTTTGCTATTTTTAATGCCTATGCTTGTTTTTTTTTCCCCTCCCTGTAACATATTTCTCTTACTCTCTTTTTCACCTGGCTATGGTTTATTCTTGGAACTATGACCAAAAATCTTCATCTCTTCTCTCACTTAAATTTTCTTTTATATCAGCAGTTGAATGTGTCCTTCATCTCTCTATTCTAGTATATTTTATATTATTAGTGTATATCATTTTGCCTGGTCCAAGAGAAACAGCTAGGCAAACAATGAAAATATAAAGGATCAAACAAGTGCTAAAAAAGTAAATAAATAGCACGTGAAAGAATATCTACATAGCCTTTGGGGAAGAGAGGGCCTTGTTGGGTAGATCGTGGTAAGGATACAGCTGCTTAGAATCTAATAGAATCACAGAAACGAAAGAGCAGTCTGGGAGAAACACATTCTGAGAAAGGATGAGGCTCATGTGCATGAGGGGGTATACTTTTGGGATCCTATTAGAGCCCATTCTCTGAGAGTTCAATATTTTCTAAGAGGTTTGAGGAGGTTTTGAAAATTGAATTTTAAGCAGAAAAGACACCAGTGTACCGAAAATAAGGTATTACTAGTTACAGTGATAGACACACATTTTGTCTTAATATGTTAAGCCTTATTGATAGTTTTATTAGTGATATGTACTATTGCAATTTTTATTATATACTAAAGCCTATTTTCCCAGTGTGATTACCTGTATATTTCTACCAAACTATTGAGGAATTTCAAGGCATAGTCAAAGAATAGAACAATCAAAATGTGTAAATACTCAGTGACCAGTGGCACTGCTGAAATTGCAGAACTGTATATTTCAAGAATATATTTCAGTATATTTCAAGCACTGGTTCAGAGTGCTTCTTGTTTGCATCTAGAGGCAGTGGTTACATGGGTAGGAAGTCTGTTTCTGCTGATACCATCAAGATACCCTGTGTTTATGAGAGGAAACTGTGGGTACCCCAAAACCAGACTGAGACATGAACTAAACTCATTTCCTTAATTTCTATATTTTAAGGTTTTATGTAATAGGAAGGTTCTTTAGGAGATTCAGTGTATATCTGTGAAATTTGGGAATTTTCAAATTAAATTGTGGAGACTACAATATTTAAATTTCTCATAACATTGTATCAAAGCTTTTATGTCCTTAACAAATGATTGATGTTTACAAAAGTAAATTTATTAGTTTTTTTTATGTAGTTTGTAATAATAAAATTTCTTTTTTCTTTTTTGTATTATTTAGCCGTATATGTGGGAGTCCATGTCCTGCAGTGTGGCCTGATGTAATCAAACTGCCATATTTCAACACCATGAAACCAAAGAAGCAATATCGGCGGAAATTAAGAGAAGAGTTTGTTTTGTAAGAAAGGGATGCTTGAATATCCATATTGCTTGAAATGTTTATTCTGTGGTCATTTTGAGATTTAAGTTTTATTTATTTATTTATTTATTTGTCTTTTGTTATAATTGAAGGCACAATTTTACAGGCTGGTCTTGAATTGTCTATGTAGCTAAGGATGGTCTTGAACTTGTGACCTTGCCTATCTCAAGTGCTGAGATCATAGGTGTGTCCCAGCACACACAGCTGAAAAGGTCATTTCTTAAGAAATCTTCAGTGCCACCTTGACCTGAGATAGACATACTGCAGCTCTTCTTCTAGGGCCATGTGTTGTGTGTTTCTCTTCGCTGCATGTGAAGTCACTTATCTCAAAGTCTATGACTAAGCCATTAGGTTTTATTTGTTTACACAAAGAAAACTTTAAATAATAGTGTTATAAATTTCATTGAAACAGCTTTCATATGACTTGAGCTTAGGTTTTTATTTTATTTTAGGAGGCTGTTAGTTTTTAATTTATAACCATGAATTTCTCATAGAGTAATAAAGGATATTGTTTGCTAAATCGTCCAGCACTGTATATAAATAAGTGCTTTTTGAAAAGAAAATTGATACTTGTACCACATTCTGCATACATTATTTAACCAATATTAATACATAACTGATTACTAAATTAGTTTTAAAATATTATCTGCAGTTATCTATTTCTTTATAGTATTCTATAAATTTTAACAAGAATTTATTAGTTAATAAACTAATGAGGACTTTAAAGATATAGGTAAATGGTGTAAAGCAATTGGTATTAAGAATATAAAATTAATTTTCAAATTTGTCAAATAAGTGCTTATAGAAGCACAGAGCATGTATGAAGACTGTGCTTGACTTTTGTGTCCTCTGATGCTAGTATCCCTGCAGCTGCACTCGACTTATTTGATTACATGCTTGCCTTGGATCCCAGTAAGCGTTGCACTGCTGAGCAGGCTCTTCAGTGTGAGTTCCTACGAGATGTGGAACCCTCCAAAATGCCTCCACCAGAGTAAGTGACTTTTTTTTAATTTTAGATTTGTATAATCTGGACAGCCTTGAAAACTTTGTTAATTAGTTGTCATGATCCATGATTCCATGCCAGAGTTGAAATAGTTAGATAAAACATCAGAAAATTACATGAGCATCAAGCATGCAGGTGCTTGTTTATTGTTGAATTTACCATAGAACAATAAAAACAGCCTTTACCATTTCTTTATCTGATGTTGGGGAGTGATATGTTTCCCCTCCATAACAGTTCTGTTATGGTGGAGTATGGCCGTCAGGCCTAAGCTTCTAGTGGTGCTGCTTTAGCCAGAGTTTTGAGTTATATGCCAAGCTTAATCTGTACAACCCTCTACGGTAGGTATTATTATTACGGCTTAACAGAGGAGGAAGCAGGCTCAAAGAGGTTAAAAAACTTGCCCAAGAATACAAATATGGTAAAGGATGGTGCCAGTTCTCAAATTGAAGTCAGTTTGATAAGAAACAAGTTCTGAAATAATCTGTGACATCTCCCACAATAGAAAATTCTTATCATTATTTCAAAGAATGTTAGTATCAGAAGCATGCTTGGAATGATTCTTATCATGGAGGGAAAATGCAGTTTGGAGAATTAGAATAGCTAGTTTCTTAAATATTCATATAGCTTCTATAATTTGTCTAGAATCAGTTGGGAAGAAGATTGTCCATTTGCTTCTCCATGATAGGGGCTAACGTTTTGTAGGTATTTCCTTGGTATTTCTTAATAGGATCAGCAACAGTAAAAGCAAGCCTTTCTCCAATAAAGTATGTTGGTGTAATAAAATTTACATATTTTAAATAAACAAACATGGACTTTAGAGTTCAAATACTGGCTCTTCCACTTTCTAGTTGTATTGAGTGTATTTCCACAGGGTTTGTCATTAAGATTTTATTGAACTATATATAACTGGCCCATGAGGTAGTTTGAAAGTTAAAAAAATAACTATCATCTGACATGCAGAAGTCATTCACTAGGGTTTTTTTTTTTTTTTTTTTCCTTTTTTTGACTCCGTTTGGGTGGTATAGTATAGGCTGGCCTTGAACTCAAGATCCTGCAGTCTGCCTCTTGAGTGCTTAGATTCCAGGTGCGCCACCTCACCTACAGCAGATACTGTTGAGCTAAATGTTTAGTGTTGACTATTCTTAAGCTTAGTTAGATACATCAGTAGTCTCCAAGTGCCTTGATTCTAGTAGCATATCAAAGGTTTTGTTGTTGTTTTGTTTTACTGGTTTTAACTTTTGATTTTGAGTTTTCACCTCTACAGAAAAGTAGAATATTCTTCACCTAGATTTAATAATTATTGGTGTATAGACACATTTGTTTCATTACTTTATAAACATTTTCTGAAGTAGTTGAATATTAAGCTGTTGCATGCATCTATAAAAACTGGAACTTCACTACAGCATAAAACATAAAAACTAGTAGTGCATAGTACATATTTAAGTCTCTCCAGTAGCCCAATAACATTTTTTTTAAACAAATTTTCTATGGAGTCAGGATTGAACAATTTGTTCAGAAATTACATATTTGATTACTTAGCATATATCTTCAATCTTTCCTCACTCCTAGAGAAGGTTTTGATGACATGACACTGCCTTCTCTTTTTGGTGGTGAACATCAAACCCAGGGTCTTACATATAACTGGCAAGTGCTTCTGCTAAGCTACATCTCCGGTCCCAATAAAGACTAAGAGCCTAAGGTAGCTGTTTGGTAAAGTATCCCATAATCTGGATTTGATGGTTTTCTGTGATTAAAATTATATTAATATTTTTCAGTGCAAGAATAATACCTACAAGGTAACATGTTCTGATAGAATACATCAAGAGGAATATAATATAATTTTGTCCTGTTATTTGAGACATAATTGCTAATTCTCATCACTTAATCATGAAAAGATTGTAAAAGCTGTCTCAAGTTTATTTTCATATAAACTTCTAAAGCCTTGTAAATGTATCCATTGAGATCTCAATGCCATTAAATTCACTTAGAAAATGTTAAACATTTGGGCATTCTTTTTTCCTCTTGAACTTCCATTATTTCTTACGTTTTTATTCTGATGTAACTGATATTACATTAGTTGTGATATTATACTTCTCAAACAATGGTATGTGTATAAATGGATGTTAATTTTAAAACATTTCTATTAATATTAATATGGGATATTTGGTGCTGTATTAGTAGTACACATTTCAGTGTTGTAAACCATTAGTGAATTTTGTTGGATATGAAGTCTAGTAAAAGTGATTGAACCGAGATCTTTTCCTATAAATAATTCACATAGTAATTTTCATATCTTTGAACCAGTCCTATTTACTAGACATTGAGTCATAGCTCTACATTAATTATAATTTACTTGTTATTTTCATGATTATCCTTGCAAATAAACATTCATTGAAAGTAGTTGTGCACAGCCTTTGAACTTCTGCGTTAAGTATCTAAAGTTTTGTTTCTTTTTTAAATAAAAATGAGATGGGGTGGGAACGATTGCTCAATGGTTAAGATCATTGGTTGCAGAGAATCTGGGTTTGTGTTTTAGCTCTCAAATGTTGGTTCACCATCATCTAAAACTCCAGTTCCAGGGAATTCAAGGCCCTCTTCTGACTTTTGTAGGTATCAAACACAAACATATTTCCAGACAAAACACATTTCAATAAACAAACAACAAAAAAAGTGAGAACATTTGAAAAGCTTTCTCCTGCAGGTCTCCTGACAGTAAGGAAGTCATGTGACCCAAAAGTTCATTTAGACATTAAACATTAATTTTTTTTATTAGCTCTACCATTTTTTTGTGCTATGACTTAAAAGACTTGTGGAGTTTTTTTTTTTTGTTTGTTTGTTTGTTTGTTTTTTGTTTTCTTATAAACTGTAGTTCTTGTCAAACAACGCCCTATAACTTGGACGTTATTTTTATCAGACACACTTTACTGCACTTTTCTTTTAAAAAGCAAAGATAGCGGTACACTCGGGTGTTGTGTGAAACTGTTAATGGAATGTATGCTCTTAGATACATTACTGAAGAAGGCAAGCCAAGGTTGTAATGACATCAGTTCAGTATTTAAAGTAAAGTTATATAAACATTTGATGCCCTATTTAATATATAAGAGAAACTGCTAAGTAGGGGTATTATTCTATAAACTATATAACTAAAATAATGAGAAAGCCTCTAGCCTATACCTTATCAGCAATATAAAAAGCAATGTTGTAACCATCTATAATTAGAATAAGTATTTCATGATTTGTTAAACACACTTTTAGACAACTGAGTGAAGATCAGTGATGTCAGACACAAATATAGTATGTACTGTATGAGTGGCTCTGACCAAGGATGCCCTGATACAAATTAACATACTACTTCTGTTCCCTGGAAATAGGTAATACTCGTTAATTTAACTTTTAAAGTAAAAGAATACAGAGGTCTAGTTACTTACTTGTCTGACAAGAGAGCAAATAAGTGGCTGAGCCAGCATTTGAACCTTCAAGGAAGCACAGACTTTTGCTATCTGGAGAACATGCTTGATTTGTTTAGAGAATCAGCATAATTAATCTGCCATTTTAGATCTTTGTAAGGTTATGTTTATATTTCATAGAGATGAGTGTTCAGGTAATTCATAATGAATCTCTTTAAGTTGTGTGAGGGAACAAACAATCCTGGATTTCTTTGCTTTTCCACAAGTGCACTGTATTTCTTGGCTGTTAGAATGGAGGAGGTGTAATGATTTTATTTACCCTAACCTGTACTACTATAGTATATTTGAAATCAGCATCCCAACAGAGGCTACAGCCCACATCAGAAAACACAAACACATTCCCAGAAAGGAAAGTTTTTTGGAGGGATTTTGATGCCTTACAGCTTCCCAGTATCAATATTTCAAATTATCCCTTTGTTTGTTACTCCAGGAGGTTTTTACACGCTGAGGCAATGCACCATAGTAAGATGGCTGAGAGGTATGCCTTTGTTTTGTTTTCGGACCTCAGGTGCATAGACTTGGTTTAATCATAATCCTTGTGTCACTCATCATTGGTCCATGCATGGCTCTCTGTTATTATTTTAGTTACTTTAATTAGTTATTTTAAATGTTAATAAGCAGCCATGAGCCTACCAAGCAAAAGCTAGAACTTTGAGAATAACCCACTTTAATCATATCATAACCCTTCTTCCTACCCACGTGTTCCCTTGCCCTCTTCTTCCCAAGGTAACCATCATTCCCGTTTCCTTATTCTTGTATATATTTTCTGTTGCCATCTGTATGTATCCATGAAAAATTACATTTAAAAAATGTAGTTGTTTTTCATTTTATACAAAGGTGTCATGCTGTTTTGTAATCCTGTGGAATGACAGTTTTAAATTAATATTATATTGCTAAGATTCAACCATTCTGTTGCATATGCCTTTATAATATGAGAAAGTAATTGTGGAAGAATTATATACTTGAGCATTCAGGGTATTTTTCTAGTTCAGTCTTTGAAACGGGTCCATGTGGAAATACAGTCCCCTTACACAACCTCAGGTACACTCTTGGAAAGTCCTATGTACCTCTTGAGATAAACATCCAAGTTGAGGACAGCAGGTATATACCACTAGATGGCATTACTTAAAAGGATCTAGATATTCTGGGCAAGTTTATTAACCTTTCCAAGCCTTAATTTTCTTACCTTTAAGCTAGAGAAAAGTTAATAGTAAGTTTACATGGCCTTATTACTGGGATCAAAAGAAAACATTTGTAAATCAAGTATTTTTGTCTTTAAGGAAAAGTTACATTTAGTGTTCAGTGTTAAAGAATTATGAGGTGAAAAATTACTATAGGATTAGAGGTAATTTTGGTAGTTACTAATCACATAGAATTCTGTTGATGAGTACAATGAGCCTCTCTGCCTGGATTATCTATTCTTGAGACTCATCTATAGAATCAGTTTATTTCTAAAACAATTGGTAATAGTAGCAAATATGTGACTAAAAAGTGAAAAGATTTTACTAAAAAGTTTTGTACGAATCCTGTGTTCTAGCTTATTATGTTACTCTCCTTTTTATTTATGTCTGGCTTTTACAAATAGCATGTTTCTGCATCCTTTTTCAAGATTCGTGTTCAGTGTTCAGTGTGTTGTAGTTGGTTTTAAAAAGTTATATACCAAGGATAATATCTTTTATTAATATATTCATAATTTTGATGAACAATTAACTTATTGATTATTCAGAAGACAAAAATAGTTCATCTCTAGAGTACTTGTACATAGGCGTGCACAGCAGCTGTGACAGTATGCACAAGGCCCACTTAGGATGAAGCCAGACAAAAATCCCATCATGGAGGGAAGGAGTTAGTCATGAAAGCTCACTCCCAGCTGAGATATTTGCAGTTATGGCTGCTGGGAAAGGAAGAGTCACCTTTTTTCCTCAAGGGATTTGGCCCCTTTAGAGTTTATTCATATTCCATCAGGTAGCCTTTTACCCAAACACATACTGGTAGCATTAAGTTGACTTAGTGAGTTTTTAGAGAGAACACATGAAATTGGGAGGGAATAGAGATTTAGGGGAGATAGTAAAGGAATTTTAGTGGGGAGATGTGGGGTGTACTTGTTCAAACACAATTCATGAATAAAATTTTAAACAATAAAAAATTAGGACAAATAAATAAAAAGAAAAATAATTAGTCCTCCACTAAAGTTAAAACCCTGAAATATAATGGAATTTTATTAAGTATTTGTATGAACTTTTCCAGAATGGTTTGAGGGAGGGGAATGGCTTTTGTGGTACATTATAACATTAGTACTTCTTGTTTTGGCATTTGTGATTTAGTGTTGATCTGTTTTTTTCAGCCTTCCTTTGTGGCAAGATTGTCATGAATTATGGAGTAAAAAGAGAAGACGACAGAAACAGATGGGCATGACTGATGATCTTTCCACAATCAAAGCCCCTAGAAAGGACCTGTCTTTGGGCTTAGACGACAGCAGAACTAACACACCCCAGGGTGTGCTGCCCCCTGCACAGTTGAAATCTCAGAGCAACTCAAATGTAGCACCCGGTCAGTAATGCTTTTTTGGTTTGTTTTGATCACATTGCTTTGTGACCTGTGTTGAATGTGTTTGTTCTACTGTTAAAACATATGGCAGAAAAGATGAATGTTAAGGCTTACTCGGTGAACTGGGCATGACTTTATTGTTGGTACCAACACAACTCACATTATCATGGATTTGTGGTGATTGGTCTTTCTTTTTCCTGTTTTTCTAGTTTAGGAGTCAAGCGTATGGATGTCTTTCATTAACATTATTAGTCTATTAAGTTCAATGTTTAATTAAGGCATAGAAAACACAAAGATAGCCAAAACTGCAGAAGGAATTTTTTTATCCTATTGATGGATGTCTGTACATCATTCTTAAGACTGTATTTTCAAAAGATTGAAATCTGTTATTTAGACCTAGTTATTTCTTTTTTTTTCTTTTTCTTTTTGCATTCATATAGTTACCTATCTATCTAGAGATAGGATTTCATTTTGTAGCCCTGACTGTCCTAGATCTCTCTTTATAAGCACTTTGGCATCAGACTCACAACCAACCACCTATCTTTGCCCCCCAACTGCTGAGATTAAAGATGTGTGCCACTATGGTTGGCTAGTTGACAGCTATTAAAAGATTGAAGTTTCAGTTTTCCTGAAGAACTGACTGAATATTGGAGAAATAAAATTAACTAGATGTGTCTTACTGGGAATGAGTTGATATGTAATATGCATGTTTGTGTAGGTCTTTCTAACTGAAAAATGGCTTAACATTTTTTAAAGAAAGTAATCTGAATAAAAACAGATTTTTTTCATAGTGTATAAAATATTTTAATTTCTAAAAAGTTACTTGCACAGTTAACTTCATTTTTGAAGTGGGATAGCATAATAAAGAATTCAGAGACTTCATTCAGAATTACATTTCAGAATCCAGGATCTTGGCAAATTATCCTCTCTTTTAGGATAATAGATACTGTCTTAAAGGCTACAAATGCTGGCACTGTTAGCAGTTGCCATTGTTCATTTCTCTCACACAGTGATAGCTCCTGGTTAAATCTGCATGGCTCTGGTGGTAGTCTTTTTTTCTTTTGAAAAATATATTCCTAAAGATGAATTACCCAAAATAGACTGTAGTTTTAGTGTCTGCCTTGACTTGTGTTGTAATTAGATTTTGAAGTCATGATTATAAATAGACTGAAATGCTCATTTCACATTGTATCGTAACTCTTCCTCAAGTGGAATTTTAATACTGTGTAATGAAGAGGTTATGGGGATTGGGAAAACTGTGAATTATGGCAGTTCTAATCAATACATTTTGTCTTTAGTAATAACAGGCCCTGGACAGCCGTTAAACCACAGTGAATTGGCAATTCTTCTAAACCTACTACAGTCTAAATCAAGTGTTAATATGGCTGATTTTGTCCAAGTGTTGAACATTAAGGTAAACTCTGAGACTCAACAGCAGCTAAATAAAATAAACCTTCCTGCTGGAATTTTGGCAACAGGTGAAAAACAGACAGATCCATCAACACCACAACAGGAGTCTTCAAAATCATTGGGAGGAGTACAGCCTTCACAGACCATCCAGCCTAAAGTGGAAACTGATGCTGCCCAGGCTGCTGTGCAGAGTGCATTTGCAGTCCTCTTGACTCAGTTAATAAAGGCCCAACAGTCCAAACAGAAAGATGCTATGCTAGAGGAGAGGGAAAATGGATCAGGACATGATGCTCCATTACAACTCAGACCACCTCTAGAACCCAGCACTCCTGGATCTGGTGAGTGAGTGGCTCAGATCTGTTGCAATATATGGCTTTAACTGTTCAGTGATATTTGTTAAAGACATTCTCAGGTCACTGTTGAGAGGTGGTTCCCTATTCTGTTTACTCCCTGGAGTAGATTGTTTAGAAAATTATCCATGTATAATGTTATTCATTATGAATATTATACTTTTCTAAGGTAAATTTACAATAACTATTCTCAATACTAAATGTTGTGTGTGTAGTAGAAACTTGCTCTTCAAGCAATAAGTACGACTGTGTGGAGTTGAAGAGTGTATTTCTTTAATAATCTTGTGTTTAAGTAGTAGTGGGTAACATGAGCACTTGTGAGATATCCTTTGGTATTTTGTAAAAGAAGAAGTGTATAACTGTTCTGAATATTTCATTTTCCATGGTAACTTTTGACTGTTTCTTGGTTTTATTTTACTTAGGACAAGATGACCTCATCCAGCACCAAGACAGCAGGAGGATATTGGAGCTGACACCAGAACCAGACCGACCTCGGATTCTGCCTCCTGATCAACGACCTCCTGAACCTCCTGAACCACCACCAGTCACTGAGGAGGACCTGGATTATCGGACAGAAACCCAGCATGTACCTACCACTAGTTCTTCATTAACTGACCCACATGCTGGAGTGAAGGCAGCCCTCTTACAGCTGCTTGCTCAGCATCAGCCCCAGGATGATCCCAAAAGAGAAGGTGGTATTGATTATCCCACAGGAGACACGTATGTGCCCAGTTCAGACTATAAGGACAACTTTGGATCTTCTTTCTCTGCTGCTCCGTATGTTAGCAGCGATGGTCTAGGAAGTAGCTCCACTACTGCACCGTTGGAAGCACGTAGTTTCATTGGAAACTCAGATATTCAGTCTCTGGATAACTACAGTACTGCTTCATCTCACACTGGTGGTCCACCTCAAACTTCTGCCTTTACCGAGTCGTTTCCCAGTTCAGTAGCTGGATATGGAGACATTTACCTCAATGCTGGTCCCATGTTGTTTAGTGGAGACAAGGACCATAGATTTGAATATAGCCATGGTCCTATCACAGTCCTCACAAACAGCAATGACCCTCCCACAGGGCCAGAGAGTACTCATCCCTTGCCAGCAAAGATGCACAACTATAACTATGGTGGTAACTTACAGGAAAATCCAGGTGGCCCTAGTCTCATGCATGGACAGACCTGGACTTCTCCTGCCCAAGGACCTGGATACTCACAAGGATACAGAGGACACATTAGCACATCAGCTGGCAGAGGTCGAGGCAGAGGGTTACCATACTGAGTATCTGTTTTTCCTCAGGCACATCATTTTTATCTGGAAAGACTTTTCTAGCTGCAATTTCAGGCAGCAATCCAAGAGACTTGAATAATATTAATTCAACAACAGCTTTATTTTTATGTGGAAAGGGTCTTGCATACAATAGTGAAAAAAACAAAACAACAAAAAAAAAAAACTTTGCTTAAATTCATGCTGTTCTTAAAACTAGCTCTATTGATTGTACATCGTCACAGATTTAGTTAACAATTTTATTTTGTATTCTTGCAGTTTTAAGTGGATGCTAACATTAGGGACATAATGTTTTTATGGCCCTGTTGCAGATCTTCTGAACTATGCACACTTGTGCTTTTTTTTGTAAGTTTGGACCAACTTTTATGTAAACAACCTACCCCTTCCCTCACCTCCAGTTTTACAACAATCAGAAAGGGCACTGATTTATTTGGTATTTTCTTTTTACAAAGCTACCTTTAGTCAAAGGTCACTGTCAGTCTTTGCACCTGCTTTCAGTGTTATTGTGAAAGGTGTACTTTGTCCTCATTTCAGAAAATAAAACACAACCTTTCTCTTGATGCAACAGTTTTATATAAAAAAATGGTCAACATTATTTTTGTTTTGTTTTTTTCAGGTTACCATAACACAGCAAAATTCATTCAAATGAAATAGTGGTTTTTATATGAAAACTCTGGGTAGGGTGGGGAGGGGTCGAGTAAGTGCCTTAACAGGTAAGCTTAAGGTCTGTGGATGAAATTAGCCTTCACACCACTGTCTTTCCAAGGGAGTCTGCACTGTGCTGGAGGGGCAGGAAGCTTCTCAGCTTTCAGGAGTTGCTTGGTCAGTTCTGTTAGGCCCATTCCCTCTGCCCGCACACTGTCCTTCTCTGCCTGTCTATTGGCTGTATTAACTTTCACTGTTACCTTCTCTTGGTAGGGGTGTGAGGGAAAGGAAAGGGAGAACTCAGTACCTTTTGTTACTTCTGGGAAGTACTAAAATTTTTTTTGATCAGTTAAGTGGTTGAAAGTAATAGGTGAATGAGAATTTTAGAGTGTTCCTTTCTTTCTGGCTATCATACTGACCCAGTTTCTATTTGGAGGGCTGGATTTTTGAAGCAAGTATGTATAACGATTCACAAAATAAATACATATGATACATAATAAGTGTATTAAAGTCCACAGAAGGAGGGTGGCAAACACCATATTTTAAGTTATATAATTATTTTAAGAAAATGTCAACTTAAGTAGAAATATGTCCTAGATTTAATTTAGTAAAGCGAAAAGAAAACTCAGAAAGAGAAAACCTTCCCTCTTCCTTTCAATCTTGTGAAATTTACTATAATTTCTGCCAGATTAGAGCAGTGCTATTCTATTGAAGTCAACCAAGAAAGAATAACTATGATGTTGTCAAGTCTCACTATGTTTACGTTCACACACAAAAAAAACAAAACTATATTTCTGGAAAGGAACCAAAGGTAAATAGCCTGCATCTCCATCATTAATAGATAACAGACTCTGGGAAACTGAGTGTGCCAACTGACAATCTCAGTTGTTCTAGTACCTTTTCCATTGGAATATTAAATAGGGAAGAATTGCTATGAAAAGCCAGTTTAACTTCATGCCTGCCCTTTATATGATTTGTGAACCTGCATTTACAAACATTCAGGAAACACTGTTTGGTGACAGAATATTTTAAAGATAATTTTCCAGTTTATGCCTATTAAAAATGAGTTTTCAGTTGGCCATTTTATTTTTGATGGTATTCTGTTGGTGAAAGAAAAAAAATTAATGGAAAAAATATTTTGCTTTTATTTGAACATTGAGTACT
This sequence comes from Mastomys coucha, assembly GCF_008632895.1. Lineage (NCBI taxonomy): Eukaryota > Metazoa > Chordata > Mammalia > Rodentia > Muridae > Mastomys > Mastomys coucha. The sequence goes on along the minus strand of NW_022196913.1, from coordinate 21,923,718 downwards.
AACAACTTAATAAAACAGTAGAGGAAGTAAAGAAATGTTTTGAAATTTAGCAAACTAGAGTATTCAAGTCTCTGAAATTTTAATATGGTGAGTCTTAGAGCTTTAGACTTTCCTATAAGTGACAGTATCTAAATTATTATTTGTCACATTTGGTACATCTGCTGGCCATAAGCAGCTAACCTAAAATTGAAACTATTTATGTGACATGAATAGCCTGTGTTTTAAAAATTAAATATTTTATATAAAATTGACTTGTGTTTGGATAGTTCTTCTAATTAAACATTTCAGATATATATCCATGTTGGGAGAGTGGCTGGGAAGACAGGAAAATTATTGGCTTTGAAATAGAAAATTGGAACTATTTCTTCTAATAATGTGTTTTCTAAGACTGTGTAACTATATCCTATATTGGAAAAAAAGGGGATGCTAATTAAACCATAGTGAAGAGAGGCCAGTGATTGCAGGACAGTCCAGACTCAGGGTGGTGTTACATGAAAAGATGTCTCACAACATGTTGACACATCAACGAAGTATTAATTCAGTGCTGAAAGTTTGTTCAGTTCAGTGAGTTTGGATTAAGAACAGAGCTGGGAAATCACTACTAACTTAAAATTTGTATTTTGGGTAAGATTTAAAATAATAAAATTCGGGTGGTGCAAGCCTTTAATCCCAGCACTTGGGAGGTAGAGGCAGAGGCAGGTGGATTTCTGAGTTTGAGGCCAGCCTGGTCTACAGAGTGAGTTCCAGGACAGCCAGGGCTACACAGAAAACCCTGTCTCAAGAAAAAAAAAAGAATAAAATAATAAAATTCTAAGGGGGTAGAATCAACTCACATTGCAGATAAGAAAATGAACATAAGATTGACCTATGGAAAAATAGTCTTCCTATGAAGTTTTTATGTCTCACAAGAATTTTTCTTGCATAGAAACCTTGGTATGTCCCAAATCTTCAATCTTCAATTGTTACCTGTTGGTAAGCTGAAAAAAAAAATTTTTTTTTCTTGGGTTTTTCAAGACAGGGTTTCTCTGTGTAGCCCTGTCCTGTAATTCACTCTCACTCTGTAGACCAGGCTGGCCTCGAACTCAAAAATCCGCTTGCTTCTGTGTTGGGATTAAAGGTGTATGCCAACCACTGCCCGGCGGTAAGCTGAAAATTTAAAGGAGTAATTCTAGAGAGTTAATTGATTAAACTGGTTTGTGGAATGTGATAGTTTAACACCTTCCACTTTTGTAAGCAAATAAACATTCAGTGACTTATCGAGGATATTTAACCACATATAGATGAGGCTGGCAGAATTTCTTGTTTATGTCTAGAGAAGCTAGGTATTTGAATATTCTATGCTTAAGTGAATATAAAATGGAAATTTGAATGGATAAATAAGGCTCCATGTGGAAGCATAACCACAAATTCACTGATGGAAACAAACTTACTTAAATATGGCTAGTTCATAAGAATTACCAAGGTTTGAGAAAAACACATATAGTGTGGGTTCATACTTCTCAAGTGAAATGGCTAGCACTTGTGAGGTTTTGGTGAATTTGCTGTGAGTTCATTCCTACTCTGATTATTTTCTACACTAGATGCTTGTTTGAAGTGGAACTTAAATACAGGTTTGAATATATAACTGTCTAGGATGCTGGCTTTGCTATTGTAAAACTGAACCAGACCTACTAGTATCCCCAAATGGAATAATGATTAACCTCCACAGTACAACTGAAGGCTTAGAGATTGCCCTGGTTTATTTTTGATAGCTGCATTTTCTTGCTAATGTGGTTCCTGTACACTGCATAATTCTGCAGTAAACACTTTTTAAATTTTATTGCTTTTTCTTGGGTCTTCATATAGCTCAGGCTGGTCTTGCACTCATTGGCTCCTGATTCTCCCAATTGTTAGGATTACAGGCACCTGCTACCATGCTATGCAATTCTAATTTATGACTAGGAAAACTGTTAATAATGTGACCAGCATTAGACTAGAATAATAATTTAAATTGATAATATTGTATACTCATAGTAACTTCTTAAGAGTGAGAGCTAGCTCAGTGAATATTTGCCTAGCATGGACAGTGCCCAGGTTTAATCCCTAACATACTCAAAAACCCCAAAAACTTTGTATGGCCAGGCACAGTGGCACGTGTCTGCATTCCTAACACTTAGAGGAAGAGGCAAGAAGTTTGAGACTAGGTAGTTTTACCCACTGAGGTTGGAGGCCAGCCAGAGTTATATATAATGACACCTATTTGAACAAGCAAAAACAAGAAAACTCTGTTTACATTGACTATAGAAAAGACAGAAAAAAATAACTTTGAAAACTAGAAGGTGGTAGCAGATGCATTTCATATTTGCAGTTACTAAAAGGCTCCTGTGTATTTTCTACAGCCACATTCAGTAATTCTGAGACCAAGTCATTAAAATGTCATTTCCTGTTGGCACAGTATTTTGATGGTTCTCTTATTAGAAATCATTTTATAAGCCTGCCATTTACCAAAGGGCTGCTCCGGTGATTTTTTCTTAAATTACTAGAAGTTACTAATAATAAGCTATTTCGTGGTCACCTGAAGATGGATGCAAACAATATTTTGATCATAGTGGTAATGGCATACTGTAGGTTTCAACTCACCAGAAGTTCTAGTTCTCATTCTATTAAAATGAGGGCATGCAATAAATCATCTCACCGCCCCTACCGCGTTAATTGTTATAAAGGTATTACATACTTTTGCAAGAGTTTTAAAATGTTCTCATACTTCAGTTTAATGGAAAGGCTGTTTGTTTTTAAGAGGGAAAAAGTTGTACTTGATAATAAATAAACTTCCATAAGAATCCCAGGGCATCTTTAAAGCTGTATTTTCTTTTTGTGTATATTCAGAGCAGACTCTTTAGAAAAGGCCACTCTTGATTTACTGTGCCATGTATGATTTATTTTTTGTGTGGTGGTGGGGAGGAGGGTTGTTGGACAAAGCTTAGAACTTCACGCTTTCCCCTTTCATAGAGTCATCTTAAGGAGTAAGAACACAGAAGGGGTTGTTTTGTTTTTTTTTAAGGTTTGTCAGGTGACAATCTTTTAAATTTGTGTTTCTTTAATTACTAGTGGATTTCACTAGTTTATTTGGTAGTCTGACCTGCCTAAAGTTTTATTTCTATGGTTCTGAAGGTAGCCCTTGGTGACTTATAGGTCTTCCAAAGTACCTGTCTTTGGGATGTCTTGATATACAAAAATTTGAATGTTTTCTGTAGTTAATAATCTTTTCCTTGTGGTTTGTCTTTGGAGACCCTTTTCTTATTCCAAGAGTACACACAAATTCTGTTTCTAACCATACTTAAAATTTACTTTGTTAGGTATAGTGAGGCAAGGATTCAGTTTTATGTCTATTTCTGAAACCTATACTTACCAGTTTGTTCTCCCCTACTTTTTAACATCTTCTCCTGAGGTTTCTGTGATGTTCCATCCTGATCTTTTCGTTCTGTGTATATGTTTATTTTTATTTTTAGACTGGACATTGAATTCAAAGCCCTGCACATTAGGAAAATGCTTTCCATGGAGCTATATTGTGTTTGGGTTTTTTATTATTATATTTCCACTTCTTAGCAAAATCCACAACCTGTTTGGATAATTTGTTACAGGAGAGAGCTTCAAAACTTTACTAGATGGGGATATAGCATATTTGATGGAGCATGCCCAAAGCCCCAGCTTTGATCTCTGGCATAAAATGTATGTGGTGCTGCACAACTATAATCTTAGTGTTTGTGAGGTGGAGGCAGGAGGATCAGAAGTTCAGTGTCATCCAGACAAGGCTATCCTGTGCTACATAAAGACTGCATTTAAGCAAAACAAAACCAGAGAACTTTAAAGTTCTCATCTTTTCTGTTTTCTGTTCCTGCCTCTTTATATCATTTTACCCATTAGCCATTTTAGTTGAAAATATATTTAGTCCAACTTTGTTAAGGTGAGCTTGCCCTTTAGAAGGTAAGGTGGTATTTTGTTAGGTTCCCTGTAAGTTGCAATTTTTTATTTGTTGTTCAATATACTTTTTTTGTTTTTGTTTTTGCAGATTCTATTCTGTTGCTTTTAGAAATGGACTTGTGGGCTGGAGAGATGGCTCAGCCGTTAAAGGCTAGGCTCACAACCAAAAATATAAGAAATGGACTTGTAAGTATTGTGAGGTTGTGGGTATTTGCACATGAGTGCAGGTGCCCACAGAGGCCAGCTGTTGGATTGCCTTGGAGGTACAGGCAGTTGTGAGCTTCCCCGTTGTGTGCTGCCAGGTGTTAGTGTTGGGAATAAAATTTGGGTCCTCTGCAAGAGTAGTACTTGTTCATAACCACTGACCATCTTTCCAGGCCCATTATTGTAATATTTTAACCTTGACTCTTTATAAGAGAGTTACTATTTAAAAATAAAAATCTAGCCATATTGCCTAGTTATCATTTTAATAGTTTATAGAGTTGATTTATTTTTTCTGTCTTTATGAATGTCTAACTTTTAGAGTTGTAGACTTCATGGATAAACAGATTAGGGATGAGCTACTTAATGTTGTTAGTTTTTTTTTCTATTCATAAGGCATATGTAATAGGTAGGATCTGTTTAAATTTCTTAACAATGTTTATATAGATTTTCTCTAATATACACTACCATGTCCTAATAGATATTAATTAATAGGATTTAAATAAGCCATCCATTTAAAAATTTAATATTGCTATGAACTGTTGACTAAATAAGTACTTAGGATTCTGTATCTGTGTTTACTCAGGCAGACATTGATTAGCATGTTCATTGGCAGAATAATAATTGGAAAGCTGTTTTATTTAAAATATATGTCCCAAGAATTATCTGTTGATTAAAGAAGTTAAAGCCGTTTTATTTCTAACGACAATCTTGTTTCATTGAAAATAATTCTTTTAGTTTTCCTCTGTCCCTGTGTATTCTTCATATGAGCAAGGTTCTGCTCAAATTTTCCTTTTCTGAAAATTTATATATTCTGCAATATTTTTGAATGAACAGTTAGCATCATGAGGGTACACTTAATATCTGTTTTTAAGCAGATTATTAATATCCTCTGGTGTATTTTAGGGGTAGATCTATTGTTTCTTGTCCTTTTGAGTTCTTTTAAGTTGTGTTCACCCAGGCTAATCCTGAACTATAAGCTCCAGTAACCCTCACTTAGCTTCTAGGTGAGAGCTGGGACTTCTTGTCATTTTTTACCCCTTGTTCTTATTTTCTTCATTAAATTCCCCATTCTACTTCCATTCTCTTGCTATTCAACTATAGTTTATTTTCAAATGTATTCCACTGCATGGTTTTGGTGTTTATTCAATTTCGTATTCCCTACTTTATTGAGTAATAATTTTCTTCAACTTTGAAAGAGGGCATTTTAATGTTTAGAATCACTGATTACTTCTTTGACTTGATCTTATTGTTTTTGAAATTACTGTATTTTTACTTGTTATTTTCTAAAACACCGGTGAGATCCCCTGTATTCTTGTTTTCTGTTTGCTTATATATTCATATATATACTAAATTATTCCTCACATAAGTGTCCCTGGTATCTATTCACCTTTTAAACATGAATTATACATTCTGTTTTAGTATGCCTCAATTACTGGTCTTCTGTTTAGTTTATGCTGTCTGCCAAGTTGTTTTGAGACTAGGTCTATATGGGCAGGACTGGTCTTGTACACAGTGATCTTCCTGTGTCAAGCCTCATATGTACTGGGATTATTTGTGCCATCATGCCTTGATACTCCACCTTTTTGTGTAACAATTGTGGTTATTGCTTTAAAATATATTTTATTTTTTAACTCAGTGTGTCTCTTTGTGCATATGTGCATGTGCATGCAAGTGCCAGTGTCTAGCAGAGGGCATCAGATACCCTGGAGCTGGATTCACGAGGTGCTGGGAACAAAGCTTGGATCCTAAAGGCAGTATGAGCTCAGACTACTGAGCTCTCTCTTTACCACCTTTGTTTTGTTTAAATCTTTTCTGAGATTTTTATTTTCAAATTATATTTTGGTGCCTTCTGTTGACATCTAATTTAAAAGTTAACAGATTTTTCCAGCTACATTTTCCTTTTTGAAATGTAATTTTATTTTATTTTTTTTATTTTTTATTTTTTTCGAGACAGGATTTTTCTACGTAGCCTTGGCTGTCCTGGAACTCACTCTGTAGACCAGACTGGCCTCGAACTCAGAAATCCGTCTGCCTCTGCCTCCCAAGTGCTGGGATTAAATGCTTGCGCCACCAACGCCTGGCTGAAATGTAATTTTTGTTGGTGCTAAAAACTGAACTAGGCCTTGTGAATTCTAATTAAGTATTCTGTCATTGAGATAAGTTCCCAACCTACATCTGTTTTGAGTGAATGACACAATGAATAAAAAAGGTATTGCTTGAGCCTGGAGATGATGGTGCAGACCTTTGGTCCCAGTATTTGGGAGGCAGAGACAGGCAGGTCTCTTGAGTTCAAGGCCATCCTGGTCTACAGAGTGAGTTTTAGGGCAGCCAGGACTACACAAAGAAACTGACGCTATAAACAGACAAAATTGCATAGGATACTATATGAAAAATTAAATATATCCACTTTCATTCTACTTCAACTGCATACTTGCTCCCCATTATTTTTTAGTAAAATTCATGAGTTTTAGGAACAATTTTAAAAAAGATGTTTCTGTTCTTATATACCTTTAGCTATTTCAGGAACAATTCTGCAGCTATTGAGGTGGAATATTAAATAACCTTCTTTAAGATCAAGAGTGAGTTTTGCTATTCATATGACCAACATTTTGTAGCAATTTTGCTACACAAAGAAGTGGCAAGAAGGAGAAAAGAGTGGTGTTTACTGCCAGATAGGACTGTAAGACTAATAGAAGTGAGAAAGTCAGAACTATTAGTATCATAGAAAACTTACTGAGTTACCAGAAACATGCAGAAGACTAAGCAACCATGAATGAGTGCGATCTCTACTAGCAGTCTGCTTTCCCAGGGTTGCTAAGGTGGCTCAGTACACAAAAACACTTGTCATGAAGCCTGATTTAAGATCTATGGAAGCACATAGGAGGGTGAGTGCCAGCTCCGTGTTGTCCTCTGACCCCCCCATAAATGTACTATGGCTGTGTGCCCCCCCACATGCACACAAATTAAACTTAGCATAATTTACTATTACTATAAAAAAATGAAACAATTACCTATTTCATTAGGGCAAAATATTAAGATACTAAGCAAAAAAAGAATGCATTTTGACCGAGCAATTCGTGTGAACCCTTCCTGTACCGATACATGTATCATTCATTCATTTATAAAGTGAAAAATACGTTTTATTTACAATTCCTGTTGCTGTGATAGTAAACTGGCAAAGGCAATTTCAGAAAAGATTCATTTGGGCTTAGAATTTAAGGTGCAGTCCATCATGGCAGGGACGTCAAGGAAGCAGGGACTCAAAAGAGCTGGCCACATTTCATCCATGGGAGGAAGAAAGCCATGCAATCTTGTGTCAGTAACTTCTCCCTTTTTATACTTCTGAGGATTCCTGCACAGGAAATTGTGCTATTGAAGAGGGCAAGTCGCCCTACCTCAATGAACCCAATCAAGATAATGCCCCATAGCCGTGTCCAGAAGCCCATCCCCAAGTGATTCTAGATCTCATCAATTTAGCATTTGGGAGTAACCATGATGACATATCAAATACTCATCTGTGAGAGAAATACAGTGAATATAATGTAGCATAACCCCATTTAATTAGCCAGAGTATTTACCTATCATACAGAATGCCTTTGATCTGTGGGGGACAGGGCAGGCCTTAGTGCATAAAGAAGAGATTTGAAAACTCAAAACTATTTGTGTCATTAGTAATTGACTAATGCAATGATTAGATACTAGCTTTACTATTTATTAATCTGTATATAGCCTTAGGCAGTTTATTGAGACTCTGAATTTCTTAAAATTTTATATGGAAAATCACTGCAAAATCTTTATTTTATTCTGGAGACTAGTAAAGTGACATTTTTTGATGCCCTCGAGAAAGGATCTGTATATGAGAGTGGGGAACAAATCTTGTTTCTCCCTTGTTGATAACTTAAGACGTTTTTAGTTTACAAGATGTAGATTTCTCAATATTCATTATTGAGGCTTTCTTTAGAGCATAAATTTTTGAAATACTTTCCAAGTTCTATCTTATTCTGAAAGAGATGAATGGAGAACACTATAGTGAATGTAGCCTGTGTATTCTCTGTCATTTCAACACTAGTTTTTACCTTTAATTTTCCCCTTGCTTTCCACTGGGAGAGCTAGTTATCTAGTTCTGTATTTGCTGGGAGGAAATGAGATAAAACTTCAAGTATTAGGACTTTTTTGCTACAATGGTTCTCTCAGGCTGTTTGCATTTTTTCCTCCCTGAAGAGCACCAATCATGTTAGTTTTGTTTCTATGTAATTAAAAATTTTAACATATTCACTAGTAGCAGGCCTTGTTCCTTCCCTGTCAGTTCCCCTGGAATGAGCACCACTACTAACTTCTAATTTCTTAGGTTGCACTGTTTGTTTGATTTATAATAGAGCTAGACTGTGCTTTCTCAATACCTTTGACAGACTGGATTAAAAATATACACAGGTGGGCTGGAGAGATAGCTCAGTGGTTTACAGCACTGACTACTCTTCCAAAGGTTCTAAGTTCAATTCCCAGAAACCACATGGTAGCTCACAACCATCTGTAATGAGAGCTGATGTGCTCTTCTGGTGTGTCTGAAGTCACCTACAGTGTACTCATATTTTATACATATATGTGTGTATGTGTGTGTGTATGTCAGAATATGAAACAAATCTTTGCAATGCAGGCTGAAAATGCTGTTTATAAATTCTAATAGTTTTATATTAGAGATTGAAGAAAGAAGAAACATGTCCCACCTTCTTTTGTATTCCTGTAAACCTGACACAAAGTCTGGCATGGGATTTGTAAGCCAGTGTCTCACATGTGCACTGGCTTAAAGACCACAGAATCCAAAGCTTTAAAAGAAACAAAACAAAAACTCCAAGAGAGCTGATTGTTTGAAGGACAATCTGAATGCCATTGCACCTTTCTGTGTGGTATGTCTGAACAAAATGATAGTACAAAAGCAGTTCTTCATATTTCATTTTTGTACCCTATTAGTTACTCTTATCCTTATCAAGAACTGGCTTTGAGGCAATGGGAACAGGCTTGGATAAGAAATTATTCACAGTCCTTTAATTTTAAGAGAAGCCTGATGTGAACTTACCCCACTTATATCACCTATGTCTCCCACTTTGAGGACAATTCAAGTGTTCTTATTTTCATGTTTTCTTTTTTTAAAGACATTCTCATATAGCCCAGGCTGCCCTTGAGTTCATGATGTAGCTGAGGACAACCTTTTGCTTTTATTCTCCTGTCTCCACTTCCTGAGTACAGGGAGTAGATTCAGACCAAGGGTTTTGGTTTTTTTTTTTTTCCTTCATTCTAGTCAAGTAATTTACCAACTGAGTGATGCTGTTTTCCTCAGCTAGATAATCTAGCTTTTTAAAAATGGAAAATTTCCACTTAAAGTGTAGGTAACAGCCAGAGAAGACTTCAGCTTCTAGCCAGGCCACCTTCAAATGGACACAGTATTCTGGTGGATATCAAGAAATAGCCAATATATTCCGGCATTTGGACTTTTCCTTCACTTCCCTTAATATTGACTTTCTTTAGGAACAGGGCTAGTAGTTTAATGTATAAGGTAGCAATGTGGCCAAACACAAGGATCACTCATGCTTGGGACAGTGAAAATTATATCCAACTCTCCACCTTTATTCTGCAAACTCCATATGTTTGAGTTTGCTGTCTCACCTTAACCAAATTTTGTATCAGGTCAGCATGTTTGGGTTTGCAAACACCAGAAAATTTAGCTTAAAATTATGCCGAGTTGTATCTCTTCTATTGCTAGCGATCAGGCTACAGATATGGCCCATCAGAACTACTGCTTTGTAGTTACTTTGGTTCAGTTCTTTTTATAATGCTCCATCCCAGCATAATAGCAATTCTATCAGAACAAAACCCTTCTAGGGCAAGAATTATCCAGAAAGGAGCTATTTACATATCACCAAAACAACTGACGAAAGCAGGAATGCTATTTCCATAAGTTGAGCTAAAGTAATATTGAAAAGTTACCTGCAATAATTATTAAAGCTATTACTAAAGAAAAAAAGGACTAGAAAAACTAAGACCTATGGGACATTATAAACAGCTCCAATAAAAAAGGTGGACAGGCCTGAGAAGGAAGCAAACCTAAACATCTGTCTGAGGGGTGCTCCTTTGTACAGTTCACTGCAAAAATTAAACTGGAATAAAGTACAAATGGAGAACTGGCAGATCCCAATAACAAGCTACTAGAAGACAAATAGTTGATGAAAAAATTTCCGAGTGCTGAGCCTCCCAGTGAACATGTCCACAGAAAGCCAAGCAACACAAATATATGACTTTAAGAGTTTTAAAGTATTTTTTAAAGATTTTAAAAATGTATATGAGTGTTTTGTCTGCATGCATGTGCACCATGTGTGTGAATGGTGCTCGATTAGTGCAGAAGATGGCACTGGATCTCCTGGGACTGAACTTAAAAGAGATGGTGTTAGCTGCTACGTGGATGCTAGGAATCAAACTGACTCCTGCAGGGCTCATAACTGCTCAACTATCTCCAGCTCCAGAATTTCACATTTAAAGCACCCCCCCCCCCCATGATTGCTTACAAAAAAATCAGACTCCATGTTGATACTGGAAGCTAATTTTTTTTTTCTGCAAAATCTAAGAAAATTACTTTTTGCCTTAATGTATTCGTGTGTTTGGGTTTGAGGAGTCAGCTACCTTTTCTTGAAGTGTTCCTTTGGACTTCTGCTCTGGCCAAATCTTCCCTGAGGATACCAACTACTTTTAGCCTTCTCAATTGAGGGCTGTTTTCCAGCCTGTGTAAATATGGAGCCTTTAGTCTTAAATATGTGTTTGGAATTCTTTCACTTTCAGATTCTTCTTTGACTCATCAAACTATATTAACTCCCTGTTAGAGTCACTTCCTGACCATCATTCTTTTTACCCTCCCCAACCCACTCAGAGGCTTCCCCCCTCATTTTCTCTTATTGTTTTCTCATTCAGTCACCTTTTATGTAGTCTTTCAAAATTTTAATAGAAGAGAGTCTATAGAGCTGTATGGTTCAGCAGCTAAGAGCACTGGCTGTCTTTCAAAGGAGTCAAGTCTGATTCCCAGCATCCATGTGTCTCTTAGAGAAGAGTCAGATTTGAGGCTCACCCACATAGTGGCTCAGAACCATCTATAACTCCGGTTCCAGGGGATCTGAATTCTGGCCTCCAAGGGTACCAGGCACAAATGTGATATATAGACACACATGCACCACACCTCAACCAGGACTGCTATAATTACATATTTCTTGCTCACTGCTCAGCTATTCCTATGTTTAACTCAAAAGCTCATGTCAGTATCCAGAAGACAAGCCAGGTCACTGGGTCCCTTTGCTTCATCTTCCTTCCAATGTTGCCAATGAATAAATCTCTTTACCATCACATATCCTTTTATTTGACATACTGGGTACAGGGATAACTTAGACTGCTGCAGTTTCTGGAGCGCAGGCTTCATCCTGAAGACTCTGGAAACAGACTCTACTGCCTTTCATGATTAATGCCTCCAATTCCTGAGGACTTCCAGTTGTTTCCTTAGATCTTGTTTCCATGGATCCTCTAGACAAAGCTTAGATTCAGAATCCCCAAATACTCTTTCTGTGCCTGCATTTATTTGGCCATTGTTAGGGAAATGCTGAAGGATGCCAACTAATCTCTCCTCACAATCACTAACCTCCTATATTCTAAAGTTGCCAATGACTGTGCTTTAAAACATGCACATTTTTTTTTGTATTTGTTGCCAGGTAGAAAAACCACAATTTGCATGGCCTAACAACAGATTATTTTCTCACAGTTCTGGAGGCTGGAAGTCCATGACTAAGTCAGCAAGGATGGTTTCTTCTGAGACTAGTCTCATTGTGAGACAGGACTATGTCCTTTATAGTCTATACTATAAAAGTCCATTTGGACTTCATATTGTAGACAGTCATCTGCATATACACCATCTGAAGTATTTAGAGTCTTAGAAAAGTCCCAGCTTGTCAAAAAACTTCCCTCTAGCTCAATTCTTTCTTCTGTAGCACTATTTATTCCTCAATGAAAGTTCTACAAGAGTGAGAAGCTTTTTATATTGTGCCCATTATCAAGAACTGAACCTGGTACATCTGCTTCTCTATTTAAACACCAACCTGTGTATACAAATGCTAAAAGACAAGTGCAAGATGGGAAACGAGTCCCTGTATATTAAATTACCATAAAACCAGAATAAAACTGCAATATATTAAAGAAATCCAATATACTTTATAAGAACAAGATGTAGGTTGCCAAGGACACATTCACCTAGAAAAGTGGTTAATAAAAATGCCATATAGCCCACCTAAGATCTAGTCATATGACTAACACATAGACAAAAGTTCTTTCAGATACAACCAGACTAGCTGATCAGAAAATTCACTTTTCGATTTGAGTAATCACATGTATGCAGCTCAAACAGTGAGTACTATTCTTACTATCCTAATGGAAGTTTTTTTTTTCCCCTTTCAAATTTAATGATTCTTTTCTCTTACTGTATTGGTAGATATTGGTAGAACTAGTTCAATATATATTAATAATAGTGGCTCATGGAGAGCAGTATATTTACACCTGAAAGAAACAAATCATATAGAGGCTTTTGGATTCCAGTTTCAATTTGTCTCTCTAAGGTATCTCACTATGTACCTTTAAGGCTTGTGGGTGCTCGATGGTAAGTGCCAACTTTAGACTGGATCATGGGACAGGAGATTACAAACCTCATTATTACTTAAGTATAAAACAGGAAGGAGAGATGCAGAGGTGAAAGTGAGACGAGAGAATTAGAGCCACAAAACAAAATTTCAAGGTCAGGAGACCTTGTAGAAAATTTGTACAACTGATTCTTTTTTTGATTGTTCTGGGATCAAACTCAGGTTGTCAGGCTTGTGCATAAGCATGAACCATTGAAAAAAATATGTGCTTAGTACCCTTGCTTTTGACAAGTACCTCTGTACTATCTTTGCAACTCCTCTGCAAACGTTACAAAGTAGAGGGTACATATAAAAAGATGCCAAATGAAACATTTTTTTTTTTTTTTAATCTGTAGCACTATCTTTCCTCAGCTCACTAGACTTAAACTCTCTGTGGTGCAGAATAGTGCCCCTGCACTTCTGCCACTTTGGAGGCTATAGGAACCTGGTCAAACCTAGCTTTCACTCCCTGAGCAGTATCACATTTTGTTAGTTACAGATTAGAGAATGCACATTTGACACAGAGCCAGCAAGATGCAAAACTAAGGAACTTGAGTCTCTTCATTAGGTTGCTGAGGGAAGTTTTATCAGTTTTATTGTCTTCAGGAGGGAAGAGTCTATTTGAAAGCAAGATCAAAGTAGGAGCGTATACAACCACCACAAGAGAAACAGAGAATTGATAGCATTGTCTGGGCTCCTGCACTTAGCCAGGCCCTGGATTTACAGTGGATATTTGGTGTTTAAGTAAAACTAAGTTGGATTTTTCTGAATGTTACAACCTGAAGGAATTCTGCACAGTACACAAATTTATACAGTGTAAAACTATGCATATAAAGTCTTTGGAATTATTTAATTTGAATTAGACTGGGGTTACAACAGCTATTGACAATCATATTTCTTACATTTCCCATTTATTTGGCCATCCACTGAGCCATCTTACTGACCCACATTTCTGAACTGTTATTACGAATACAACTTCTATAATCAAAAACAGCAAATGTGGCTGGAGAGATGGCTCAGCAGTTATGAATAGTAGCTGTTCTTCCAGGGGACAATTGACAGCACCAACATAGTTGCCCACACGGGATCCAATGCTCTCTTCTGGCTTCAGCTGGCACTACACAATGGCCAGCATATCATCAACATTTTCTTTTTGACATTGTAACAGGTAATGGTACACTGTTGTTTTGAAAGTGTTTTCTCCTAGTCCATAGCTTGACCTCTAAATTCTGTTTGATTGAGACTGCTTATGTAGCCCTGGATGGAAATCGATATGTAGAGCAGACTGGCCTCAAACTCATAGAGATCATCCTTCTGCCTCTGCTTTTAAAGGCATGTGTTACTATCCCCAACTGTCTTAATTTTCTTAAGCATCTTCCATTGAGCAGAATTTTTTTTTTCTTTTTGTTCATTTCGGTTTTTTGAGACAGGGTTTCTTTGTATGTAGCTTTGGCTATCCTGGAACTCACTCTGTAGACCAGGTTGGCCTTGAACTCATAGAAATCCGCCTGCTTCTGCCTGGTTGAGTGCTGGGATTAAAGGTATGTGTCACCACCACCCAGCTGGAGCAGATATTTCTGTGAGGTCCAACTTCCAATTCTCTTTTATTCTTTCAGGCTTTTGGTGTTTTATTTTAAAGTCAACACCAATCCAAAGGTCAATCAAATTTTCTTTCCTCCTCTTCTTCCTTCTTCTTGTAAACAGTAACAGGTAGACTGAAGAGAGAAAAACTTACTTTTGACAATCTCATACATGATATACATCATCTTGGTTTTATCCATCCCCTGCTAGCTCCCATCAGCTTCCCCCATCTCTTATCTTCCTTTCATGTCTTTTAAAAGTTTTTAATTCACTAAGTCCAACTATGCATACTTGTGCGAAGACTTCCACTGAGATTTGGGGAACCTACTAAACCCTGCCCCTCAAAGAACTGACTCTTCAATGCTTTGTACTTTATACCCTCCATTATCATTATTTATAATTTCATTCCCTCAGCAGTCATCAACTGTCATTAGCCCCTCAGCTAAGTGTGAAGGACCCAGAGCCCTTCCCACTCTCCCCAGCTGGAATTTTAAGTGCATGGGTGTTTTGCCTGCATATGTATAATGTGCATGCCCTGCTGGTAGAGGCCAGCAGAGGGCTTCAGGTCCCATGGGATTGGAAAAGCATCTGGTTATAAGCCACATGATGGCTGCTGGGAAAAGAATCCCATCAACGACATGGAAGAGCAATCAGTGCTCTACCAGTGGGTCTTCTCTCCACCTCCAATGCTAGAACTTTAAATTCCTGATCTTGCACTGGTACACACACTGTGATGAACTCATGCATGTAATAGCTATGACATGTCCAGAGGACAGTGTCTCACACTCTCCCTTCCTTTCTTCTGATTTTACATTCTTTCTCCCTCATTGTCCTCAGTGTTCCGAAGCCTTGGTGGCTTGGTTGATACACATGTCCCATCTATAGCTGATAAGAAGTCCCAGTCCCTTATTCTCAGCACTTGAACAGCTAATGAATCCCTACATTAACCTCTACTCTTCAATAAGAAGCTTCTCTGACCAAACTTAAGAATAGCACATATCTATTGATACCAGAAGCTGGGCAAATAAGCAGAACTTGGGGCAGAATGGTTAAGATCTCTGGTTTTAAGACTTGAATTTCATGTGTATATGCCTGTATGAGTGTATTATCCACTAATGCAGTGTTTTTCTACATATGGGTTGCAACCACTTTGGGAGTATCAACTGACCCTTTCATAGGGGCCACACATATCAGACATCCTATATATCAGATATTTACATTGCGATTCATAACTAGCAAATTTAGAGTTATAAAGTAGCAATGAAATAATTTTATGATGTGTGTGTGTGTGTGTCACTACAACATAAGAAACTAATCAAGGGTTGCAGCATTAGGAAAGTTGAGAACCACTACTCTACAGTTACAGATAGTTGTGGGTTGCTATATACATACTAGGAGTATACATACTATATACTCCACTTCTGTGAGCGCAGTCAGTGCTCTTAACTGCTGAGCCATCTCTCCAGTCTCTCATATTCCCTGTTAGCCTCTTTTACAGGCTCATGTTCTGTTGAACTGGCTACTCTTAAGTCTTTTGATTTCACAATTAAACCCGATTGAATGGGGCCAGTAAGGTGGCTTGAGCAGGTGAAGAAGGCTGCTTTCAAGCCAGATGATCCAAGTTGGAACCCACATAGGAGAGAATCAAGTCCCCCAAGTTGTCCTCTGACCTCTACATTTGCACCATGGCACATGTATGCACCCCAGATTAAATAAGTATCCTGTTTTAAAAATTGGAATCCATTTATCCATACACACAAAGCAACTTCCTAGTAGTAGTAAAAATATGAAACTAGTCTGTCTAGGTCTTCACCAAATGAAGAATGGCTAAAGAAACTGTGACATATACATACTAACAAGGTATTTATTCAGTCACAAAACCCCATGAAATCCCGTCATTTGTGGCAAAATGGTGAGCCTGGATAACTTTTTTTTTTTTTTAAAGACATTCTTATTATGTAGCTCTGGTTGGCCTAGAACTATGAAGACCAAGCTGGCCTCAAACTTTGAGATCCAACTGTCTCTGCTTTCCAGGTGCTGGAATTACAGGAATGTATCACCACACCCAGCCTTTTGAATGGCATTGTGTAGTGAAATAAGGAAAACATAAATACTGTATTCTCATTTCGATGTAGAATTTTAGAAGGTTCATCACAGCTGGAAAGGATGTCTAGGAGACAAATGGGGTAATGATGGCTAACAGAAATGCAGCTGGACAGGAAGAGTAAAATAAGTTTCTGAGTTCTACAAAAGCACAGCAGGGTGAATATGGCTGTTAATAGCTTATGATTCATCCGAAAACTAGTGTTTAAATAGGGGACAAAAAAAGAGAAAAGTCATTAAATCAATGTTGCCATCTCCTTTACTTGACAAAAACATCTGAATTCTGAACATTTCCATATGCAATGTAACAGTTGGAATGAATCACATTTTACTCATAGTAAAAAAACTAAATTCTGTCAGACTCCTTTAACCAAGATAGTAAGAAATGTTTGATAAAGTTCAAAAAGATACACTCTTGATAGGGAAGTGGCAAAATATTCTGCAAGAGTATATGAGACTTGAAATATTGTTGAGTTCATTTTTAGAAAAAGAAAAAACCTTGCTATTTTTTTCTTTCGTAAAATGTGATAAAGATTAAAATGGAAATTGCTGTGATCCCTTGATCACAAGCATCTTAAGTTAATTCTGTAGAGTTTTGGGAATTGAGGATCCGAATCTACCTATCCCTTGGAATGCTAATGACCTCAAAAGAATTCATAATCTCATTTGGACACAATGCTAATATAGACTATGCTCTTGTTTAAAACCCATTTCTGAGATGTAAAGGTTTATACATTTCTCTAAAAAGTTATTCAGTTTTTCTTTGTTGTTTTTGTTTTTCCAGGACAGGGTATCTCACCTGAGGGTTGGGATCAAAGGTGTGCACCATTAAGCTCAGCTCAAGAACCTTTCTTAAAAATAGACAGGTGTTGTGGCATGCTACTCTAATCACAGCACTCTGGAGGCAAAGGCAGGCAGATCTCTTCTGAATTCACAGCTGGCCTGATCTACATACTGAGTTTCAGGTAAACCAGAGTAACATAGCCAGACTCTTCTATCTCAATGCAAGAACTAAGCAAAACCCCATCAAAAACCTAATTCTGAATACATGACTAATAGTGTATGCAGTTTTGCTGAGGACAAAGTTTTCTTCTTAAAATGTCAGAGGTTAGCCAGGCAACGGTGACGGATGTTTAATCCCAGCACCTGGGAAGCAGAGGAAGGATTTGAGTTCGAGGCCAGCCCGGTCTACAGAGTGAGTTCCAGGATAGCCAGGACTACACAGAGACAGGGTTCTGTCTCAAGGTTTGTGTGTGTGTGTGGGGGGCAGGGAGCGTGGGGGAGGGAGTCAGAGATTAGATAGACCCTTGAAGGTAGATGTTAACATAATTTAAACATGAAACGCTAAGTTGTATTTTGAATGTCTTTCAAACATGATACAAATGCAACACATAAAACCTTCCCTAACCTCATTATTTCTGCAAAGTCTTGCTAAATTGCCCAGGCTGGCTTCTAACTTACAGTCAAGTCAGCTCAGCCTCTGGAGTAGCTGGGATTACAACCATGTAAAATTATGTTTGGCTCTAATTTTTCATTTTTGCTAATAACATACTTTCTAAGAGACTGTTTAATAATTGTTTTCAAGTGTTATTTATTTATGAAGTTCAATAAGCATCAAATATAAAATATATGAAAAAAACCTCAAGATGTTGAATACGAACGTTTTCTTTCAAATAACCACATAATATCACTCTATTAGCCTCTATACACACGGGACTAGGCAGAGCAATATAACAGTTACAACCAGAATTTATGTATTTATTAAACATTTACTTTGTGCCCATTATTTTACAGGAACTATTCTAAAAACTCAGAATATAGGGTTAAATAAAGACAAGTACTATGAATTTCCTCATTTTACAGGATAAAACTGGGGTACCTAGCTAGTAACTAGTAGAAAAATTTCAAAGCTCTGGCTCCAATGGAGGTTTTAACTGCATAAAATCCTTCCAGTGGGTTCCCACCCCAATAACAAACAGTTATGGCTTACCTAGGTGGAAAGGCCATTTCACTTTTCTTTTGGAGAATACTGACAATTTTTTCAACAGACTGTACTGTTCAAGACCTGATTTTGAGTAACTGAGGAATACTCCTCCAAGCAATACAGGTATTACACACACACACACACACACACACAGAGCATTCCTTTCCTTCTACTCCAGCCAAAGTAAGTTAAAGTTTATATAGAACCCTTTCACAGATTAGAAATGTATCCACAAGTCAAGATAATTAGGCCTTACTGTATCAGTCACAGTAAACTGGCTTCATCATTTGTCTTCTTTGGGGACTGATGGAATCTTTGTCATGGAAGTGATTTGAGATTACTACCAGTCATTGGTTGTGGTATGGATATGAAGTGTCTCCCCAAACGGGTCCTGTATTGAAGGCTTGTCTGATCACCGGGAGTATTTACCTCCTAAGTGGATGAATACCTCAATGTTTCACATGATGCTATTATTGGGAAGTAGAAAAAGGCCAAGATGCTCTAGAAAGGCTCCTCTTGTCCCTGGCCCCTTCCTGTCTTTCTGCAGCTTGGCTGCCAAGGGTGATCAGCTTTTGCCATATCCACAGACATATTTTGACTCACCTCAAGACCAACTAATAGATCCAGCTGTACTTCCACCAAAATTTCTCCTTCGTTTTCCTCTGGCTCATTTTATCACAATGACAAATTAACATACTACCTTTTTTGGCTTCAAGAGAAGCTAAGTCTACAATGCTCCAAATATAGAGAAATTTGGGTAGAACACTGAACTGCATATATATGGTTTACCCTGGCCTTTTGTGGTTAAAGAAGTATAAATCATATTGACTTCCAGTGATTTTTAAGTTTCAATATTTTAACAAAAATACAAAAAAAGAATGTAGAACTACTTTCTATTAATAAATATATAGAAAAGTGTCTAAGGTAGCTTATCTATTTCATGAAAAAATAGTTTGCAAAACATTTACCCTCAAATCCTAAGTGATTATAAAACATTGTTTTAGCAATTCTACATATCCACAAAATCACAATTAGGAAGACAAAAATGTTTTATTTTAAAACACTGAAAAAACAAATGTCTGTTATATAGGAAATGTTAAGTATGAAAACTGTGTTCTGTCATATACACTCCCAGATAGCTAAATACTGTAAATTGTCCTATCATTTTCTCTAATATCAACACTTGATAAATTTAGCGATATACCAAGGGTATGCTAATCATTATTCAAAGTCATCATCTTTGGGTTCAACTCATTTACACAAGTAAAAGTTCTGTCCAAGATGTTCCTGACACATGAAGCTTCCAGTTGAATTTCAGAAATGTTAAGAAAAGTATCTTCCTTTTTTGCCTGTGAATGTTTGCGTATTGCTGTACTCTTGGCTTATATCCACTACAGATACTGGTTCTAGGCCAGCCCAAGGGTCTTCAAGCATTGAAGGCTTAAAATAACTTTCCAACTCATTAGACATTCTTTTTTCTCTACCACGCCCTGATCCAAATGGTGTAGATGTCCTTGGAGAACCCTTTAGGAAAAAAATCATCAGTTAAAAATAAAAATATCTAATAGAGATAACTGGTACTTTCTCCTCTAGTTTAATATTAGTGGGGAATCACATTAAAAGTTGTCAATTGAAACCCAATATATTCAGCTGCAAATTTCTTTAATCTACTGCTTTTAAGAATTACTAAAACCAAATATATATTTCTCTTTTAAAATGTCTGCTATCATCTTAAAAACCTTTCAGTTTCTAATGTGATAACCAACCCTGCAGCTATTAAGTACAAATAAATCCAGTACAAGCAGTGATTAATTGTATTCACTTTTTCCTGGAAACTTAATTTTTAACCTGATAGTCTTCAAATTTCTAGAACTTTTATATGGCATGAAAAATTTCTATTCTTATTAACTACAACTCATAAGGGATTCAGCTGGGTGAGCATATTCAGTTTTGCAAAACTACCTAAATCCAAGGTGTTAGCCAAAGAGCTACTTCCTGTCTTGTATTCAGTCATCGAGAAGGGAAGTTTCCACAATTCCAAATTTTCCATTTTCCTTTCAAGAGAACTTGGGAGTAAATATAAATAGGGCTTTAAAAACAATGATAATCGTTTAAAAAAAAAAAAGCAAGAATGCAAAAACAAGGGAGGGACATCTGTAGGAAAATGGCAGTAGACTACAGTCTAGAGGAGCCATACTATACAACAGAAGGGAATCATTCACTGTCCTCCCTCTAGGAATCCAGGGATATTCACTGAAATAAATGACAAAAAAACAAACCAAACAAAAACCTCTGGGAATGGGGAAAGAAGAAATGGAGGATTAAAGAAGTTTGTATACGACTGTGGTATGCTGGCTAAGAGCACAACTTCTGTGGAACAGAAAACTATAGCTCCGCCACTTATGGTAATCTTAGATGATTTCTTTACGCCTCAGGTTACTCTTCTGCAAAATTGGGCCAACGTACTATCAGAGGATTAAACAATCCACGGAAAGGGAACTTTAGTATCACGCCTGCCATGACAGAGTTCGGCAGACGCTAGCTATTGTCTTTACCTGGGGGTAGGTCTGCTGCTGCCCTGGGGAGTAGCCGAACTGATGCTGGGACCCCGCAGGGGACCTGGAGTAGGAGCCTGGGTAGCCGCCCGGGGACGGAGACCCGAAGCGGGCCCCCGAGTAGTTGCCGCCGTGCCGTGGAGAGTGGCTGCTCCCATACGGCCTAGCCCGGGGCCCGCAGGGCGGAGTGTGGTGCGGACTCCCGTACCCGTCCCGCGGGGAGGGCGGCCGCGGCCCCCCGCCCAGGGCACCCCGGAAGTTGTTTCCGCCACCCCAACCTCCTATCCCCGGGCTGGGGTACGGAGGAGTTGGGGGTCGAAAATTCGGTCGGTGCATTACAGGAAACGAAGCCGAAGAACTCACACGCCGATCCCCTCACCGGAACCCGAGCGATCAACTGCCAGAAGGAAACTGGTAGTCCTCTATTTAAGCAGCCTTCCGGCTGCCAGCGGACTACCGCACCTTAGTTCCGGCCGTACAAAGGTTCCGACCTCACCGTGTTACTGCAAGAGGGCAGGTCAATAGGTCACTCAAGTGGGAGAATGGTGGGTGTGCCTGAGAGGAGGAAAGACTGTAAAGAGGAAACTAAATCCCCAACCCTAGCATGAGCACTGCCACCAACGGCCTTCGGTGAGACCCTCCCAGTACACGAAGACGGAAGCGGAAAAGACAAGACAGGTCATCCGGCCTTATTGGCTGCGCGGGTGAGAGAGGGCGGATCAGAGACCTTGAGACTTCCGGGAAGCGAGGCGTGAAGCTTCAGCCGGGATTCCGGGTCCAGAGTCCTGGACTCTGGAGAGTTGGAGGCGGAAGCCTACACTGAAGCGTGGAGTGGATTGGTTGAGCGGAGGAGGGCGGGGCCGAAGGGTGTGTGACGCCAGACTTAGTTGAACCGGATAGTCCGAGGGGGCGGGGTCGAGTGAGACTGAGGCGGAGCCCTGGGCAGAAGCAGACGGTGTGGAGGGCTGGGATGAGTGCTAGGGCAGCAGGCGGAGGGGGCGGGGCCGGCGGAGGGGGCGGGGCCGGCGGAGGGGGTCTAAGGTCGAGGAGGGAGGTCGCGGGGCGCTTTCTCTGGGGTTAGGGGCGATGCTGTCGATGCTGGCAAGGGCGGTGGCTTTTCGGAATCCCGGCCGAAGCCGGGCCGGCGGGAGGGGGCTGTGGACCGGCCGCCCGCAGTCAGGTACCTACTGACACTGAGCGCTTAGGCTCCCTGAGGAGAGCACTCGCCCCTCGGGGACTCCTGTCGCAGGGCTCCTGGCCACGTTGGTGCCCTGCTTCTCTTCTCCACCCTTGCCTTCTAATCCCCCAAGGTTTAGTAACTTAGAACATAGCACCTCCCGCCAAAAGCTGAGTTTTAGAAAGCCGACGCTTGCTGCCTTGATGACTTAAGAGAGCCTGTAGTAAATTAATGCTGGACTTGAACCCTGCGTTTCAGTTCTTGTAAAATGGAAGTTGACGAGGTTAGGAAGTAGAAGTAGAAATTTAAAGGGGGAAAAAACTCCACGAAAATACGCCCAAAATTAAAAAAAAAATCTTGTAATTATAAAGAAACGGGATAATTAAAAAAATGCCATCTTCTGCATAAGATACCTCAGATATTCTTCAGATATTCCTGTAGAAGATGGAATTTCAAATTATGAGTTTTGTGGAGTTTCCCTAACTCCTTCAGATACTGAAATCAGCTCAGGGAATTTTAGGATTCATTATAGATATGCGAGGGGGTTATTGGTTTAGATTTTTTTGTGTGTATTCGTGTATTGCTTGTGTGTTTGCACACGCACCACTTAACATGCCCGATGCCTTTGGAGATCAAAAAGGAATCAGATTTCCTGGAACTGGAGAAAATTGTGGTTGTGAGCTACCTTGTGAGTGCTGGGAACAGAACCTGAATCCTTTTGAAAGAGCAGTAAGTGCTCTTAACCATGAGCCATCTCTTCAGCTCCGGGCCTCGGTGCTTTTCATTCATCCATAACATATTTATGGAGCATTTTGGCCTTCAGTCTCTGACATCTTCAGTGACATAACTAAAGTATGGTCTCAGCTTTATTCTTTCTTAATGGAAACATAAATACAGGGGCTTTTTTGGGGGGGGGGAGGCTGTTAATCTTTTCATGCCCTTGCTATATTCTTGGATAATTCAGTTAGACTTTTTTGTTTTGCTTCATTTTGTTGTTTTTTTGTTTGTGTTTTTGAGACAAGTTGTCAATATATATCCCAGGCTCTGTCACATTCCTTACTTGTGAAGGCAAATTGTATAATGAATCATGGAGGGTTAATGTCACCATCAGGATGTAGGGATATAATTAGAGCCTACATACTACAGCTTACCTAACATTTATATTGTTCTTTACTGGCCATAATTTCTGTTTTCTCTTTTCTTTGTTTAGCTTAGTATCTGGCAGTTGGGCAGTCATACTTATGAATAAATAAGCCATATATCACATACATATATGTCAGTGAGTCAGTAATCTGCCTTATGACGGGACCTGAGAAGTGGGATGGTAGGCACCAAAATTATGTTTATTATTATTTTTATAACTGGCAGAAAATAATGTAGAATTGGGCCTCAGCTTGCCCTATACTAGTTATCTTTTTACTTGAATTCTGCTTCTAGAATGGAATTGAATCCCGGGCCTTGTGCATGCAAGGTGGGCTCTTTACTGTTGAGCTTCAGTGCATTCCTAGTACCCAGAATCTATCCACACAATACACTAAACATCTGGGAGAAGAAGAAATACAGTGGAAAAATTTTCCAGGTAGATTAAGACAGTGTACTTCCCAGCACATTTGAAAGTATAGACAAGCATTGTCCCAAACTGAATCATTAATAATTATGTGAAACTCAAGTCTTTAGAGACTGTTTTTCTTTCAAGTAAGAAATTTGGCAAGATAATTAAATATATTTTTTTTTATTAGGCTCACCTAGCAAGATTAGAACTCAGGCTTCTGAATTCTATGGATTTTTTCCCCTTAGAAATACAAATAGTCAATCATTTGAAAATGAAATAAAAAAGCATAAAAATCTTGAAAGTGGGCAGGCATGGTGACACATGCTCTTAATCCTAGTATTTGGGAGGTAGAGGCAAATGGATCTTTGTAAGTTTAAGGCTAGCCTCATCTTCAAACTGAGTTCCAGGATGGCCAGATCTGTGTAATATAGAGATTCTGTCTCAAAAAAAAAAAAATTACTGTGTAGCTTCTTTTGGATTTACAGATTATAAATATATTCTTAGCTGGTGAATCATAGCTATAGCTAGGATATTTCTAAACTTTAGCCTAGGATTTACAATCTGACTGGCTGAGCTGGTAGGCCCAAGAACCCTATATTGAAAATTTATATAATGACTTTAGTGAAAGCATGAGAGGAAAGAAAAATTTAGTTGTGCTTCCTGGAGCTATAAAAATTAAAGAACTAACGATGGCTGTGAATATATAGTAGCTTTCTCTTGGAGGGAAAAGGGAATATTCCATTTCTGTTAGCAAATAGACATGGTTCCTGCAAAAGGACTGCAGCCCAGTGTGGGGATAACCAGCATTAGAAGACAGAATTACGCACGCTACAGTGCTCTCAGAGCAGATGCTGCCAGTGCTTAGGTGTAGTCTGTAGTTATCATTATGTTCATAGACAGGAGCAATGTGGGCATTTTCTGTGTCCTTGAGAACTCTGTGGTGATAATGTATTATGGTGTGTAGAAATTAAAGCAAATGAGAGCAACAAGATAAAGAAACAGGTATGAATGTGAATAGAGTTGGCTTGTTTTTTTCTATAAGGTTGTTATGTTTATTTAGATTTCCTAAGGGGTGTTTATATGCTCTCTCTCTTTCTCTCTCTCTCTCTCTCTCCCTCCCTCCCTCCCTCCTCCCCTCCCTCCCTCCCTCCCTCCCTTTCTCTCTCTCTCTCTCTCTCTCTCTCTCTCTCTCTCTCTCTCTCTTTCTCTCTCCCTCCCTCCCTTCCTTTCTCTGTATGTGTGTGTGTGTGTGTGTGTGTGTGTGTTTACAGTGGATATTAGTTTCATTTCTTTTCATATTGCCATATCTTCAAAACAAACAGCAACAAAAATCTATTTGAGATATAAAATATATAAAAGCAGATGAATAATGTTTAAAATGGAGATTGGTGACCCAGAATTCTGCTCACCTTGTGTTCTTACTTTGCCATCCTGCAAAGCAACTCTGGGATCCCTTTGAGGAATTCCCAGAACATCCCCAGTTTAGGTAAATGGAGGTAATCAGTGCTTCATGCATTGATACTTTGTTTAGTTTTACTGTCTGCAAGAAGTAAATATTTTCATGTTTCTGTGTTGTTAGGGCTTTCTAAATGGAAACTGGGTTAAAGGACAAGCCATGGAATTTAAACAATGATTAATTAGATAGTTAGAAGTATGAGTTTATATTTAAAGGGATATAAACCAAGAGGCTTGGATGTATTCCCAGGACTACAAACTCAGCGAGGCTTCTGTCCCCCCTGGAAAGGCTATTTATATCCTATGGGGTAGGAGTCTCCCAAAGGCATTTGCTCCCATTTATCAGAGGAAGGTAGATGCTGGGCTGTCATCCAGCACAAACTCCTAGATTCATAATTTTGGAGATCTTTTCTTATAGTGCAGCCCTGTAAAGAATAGGTCTAACCAACTTATTTGTATTGTGTTTGTTAACTGTGAGGTATTAGGAGTGGGAATATGGTGCATTTCTTGATGTTATTAATCAGAACTGATATCTGCTATAGAAATCTTATGTTTACTTTCAGAAATGTATATATAGATTAAAAGTTTATTAGAGAGAAACATTGTTTAACAGAAGATAGTAAGTAATTACTATACATGGAGAATACTTAGGGCATAATCCTTCCTGGGAAATCATAATCTTTAGCTTCATATTTCCTAATGGTTTTCATATTGCTTTCCTTGGAGTGCTGCCTCTTAGCTGTTTCATGTTAAGGACAGTAGGCTACAGAGATGTGAATGACTATGAGATTAGGTCATTCCTTAATAGGAAGGATGAATCTGCTTC
This sequence comes from Mastomys coucha, assembly GCF_008632895.1. Classification (NCBI taxonomy): domain Eukaryota; kingdom Metazoa; phylum Chordata; class Mammalia; order Rodentia; family Muridae; genus Mastomys; species Mastomys coucha. The sequence goes on along the minus strand of NW_022196913.1, from coordinate 21,897,622 downwards.
CAACACAGTTAATCATTTTAATAATATTTCCACTGACAAAGCAAGACAGATTTAAAGGAACTTTAAAAAAACATTGCTTTGTTAAAATTTATTCCTCCTCTTTTTTTTTTTTTTTTTTAAGATTTACTTATTTTATGTGGTTTGGTGTTTTGCCTGTATGTATGTCTGTGTGAGAGTGATGGATCCCCTGGAACTGGAGTTATAGATAGTTATGATCAGCCATGTAGGTGCTGGGAATTGAATGCTGGTCTTGTGGAAGAGCAGCCAGTACTCCTAACCACTGAGCCATCTCTCTCAATCTCCCTTTTCATTTCTAAGCATGTGATTAAGCACAAGAGAAACATGTTATACTTATTTACTTCTTTCCAGATTAATATGGTTACACCAAGAGAAGTTTCCATTGAAATTAATAAAAATCCTTATAGAAATAGTTCTATATGAAGAAATAAGAGTTGAAAGGTCTAGCCATGAAGTTTGAAGGAACACTGAGATGGATTGTTGAGGGTAAGAAGTGTAATAGAAAGGACTATAAATACCATGAATAGCTAGATATCAGCATGGTGGGGGAACTGGGTGGAGTTTAGACAGAAAACATGATGGGTACTCTGTAACAGAACCAGGCTCATGAAGCAGGAGTAAGTGTCTCTTCCTATAGGCCTCTGAGGAAGTATGGGACTTCACAGTATAAGCCTGCAGTCAGGCTCTCTAGCTTCCTAGCAGGAGGCAGAGGTCAGAGCATATGCATGGCCATTACCAACTTTTGTAAACTCATTTCTCCAGTGAGAACATGTAAGTCTATTAGCTAGAGATTCATAGACAGTTTCTTAAGGTGCCTGTCAATATGTGAGAGGGATGGGCTGCTGCAGGTATTAGCCTAAACACCAGTCTGGGCTGGAGTCTGAAATAGAAGTGTGAATCATGTTTTCAAGAAACTAACATTAGCCGGGCAGTGGTGGTGCATGCTTTTACTCCCAGCACTTGGGAGGTTGAGGCAGGAGGATTTCTGAGTTCAAAGTCATCCTGGTCTACAGAGTGAGTTCCAGGACAGCCAGGGCTACACAGAGAAACCCTGTCTTGAAAAATCTAAATAAATAAATAAATAAAAAATAGAAGATTACTTTAAATGAGTAGGTGACATTGGAATGTCATTGGAATCTATATCTTTGTAGTTTTCCTACTATAAAATGATACACATGTGATTCCAGCATTTGAGTGTTCCCTCCAAAATACACATTAAAGTTTAATTACAACTGTAGTGGTATTGACCTTTAAAAGATCTTTAGGACTTGAGGACTCAGCCCTCATGATGGGTTAGCATGGTTCTAAGTTAGTTATTGCTAGAGTGGTTTGATATAAACGCGAACTCGCCTTTCTCATCCCTGTTATTGTTGCCCTTTGGTCTTTTGTTTTCTGCCATGGGGAGTGGAACACAAAGACTACATGGAGGCAGTGTGCCCTCTTGGAAGTCCTAGCTCTTAAATTAATGAGAAATAAATCCCCTTTTAAATAAATCACCCAATCTATAGTTTTCTGTTAGAGCAGCAGAAAACAAGCAAATACGACACTTTATACATGAAATGTAAAGATTACATAAGCAAGAGAAATACTGAACTTTTATCCAAGAAGCAACTACTTGATGGCTTATAGGAAAATCAGTTAGTTCTTCTAGGAAACAGAAGAGTTTTAAATGGGCAAACAAATTACAAATGGTATAGTCTGGGTGTGGGAAAACTAACCCTTTGCATTATGTACTTCTAGTAAATGATGACTGGTTAAAAGGTTGCTATTAATATTTTTTTTTTGAAACAGGATCTTACTGTGGAGCCTTGAGTGGCTTGGAACTTTCCATTTGTAGTCTGGTCTCAGATTTACAAGTATCTGTCTGCCTCTCCTCCTCAGGGCTGGAGATGAAGGCATACATCACCATGACTAGCTAAAGGGTAATAGTTTTGCTACCCAAATTTATATAAACCAGTAAAAAAAAGCTTAAGGTACTTTTTGAAATATGAAAAAACAGTCAAGAGTAATTTATAAGAAAAGATATGAAAATATTCCATGTATAAACTAATAACAGTAGTATTCAGACAGTAGCATTTTTACTGTCAATTTTAGAACAAATAAAAACAAATTTCCCCAAATTAAGATGTTATTTAGGATTGTGTTAGATGATTGAAAACACTCTCTTTGTGCACTGCTGGTTCCAGCATGTATGCATGTAATCTTTCTGGTAGATAATTTGATAATATCTGTTAAAAGTTCTAAAGCATTTACCATGTGAACATGGTTAAGCTACCTCAATACCAATCTTTTTCCTTAGAAACAAACTCCTTGCTGCTTCTCAATTTCCCCAAACTCTAAAGGCCTTGTGAAACATTAATTTTTACCTTTACCATTTGAAGACTCTGGGAAGATCCATAGCCCTTTATACACAAAGTATCTCTACACGTCTCTCTTGCTCTTCAGAGTTCCCTACTGAACCAAATAATGAAACCCTCTATCTCACAGACATCCTTCCCCACACTTCTTCAATGCAGCCCCTTTCCTTTGTATAGTCTTCTGAGCTACACATGTGCAATGCTCTGTGAAATAAGGACTTGATATTCTTTTGGATATAATATTTTTGAGAGTTTCATACAACATATTTAAAATTTTTATTTTCAAAATTATGACATACTTCTATTATGCTCTTCTATCTTCTCCCTCCAAGCCCTCCCATATAGCCCTCCTTGTTTTCTTTCTAATTTGTAACTTATTTTTTTATTAATTGTTGTTACATATTTGCTCCCCTTCCCTGCTCCTTAACTGTTTCCAGATTGATCTTCTATCTCCAACCCCTCCCAGCTCTTTTTTTGGTCTTCTTTCTCTTCCTCCTTCTCTTCTATGTCTCTCTTCCCCTCTCCTTTTCTCCTCCCTCTCTTCCTCTTCTTCTCCTCCCTTCCTCTTGCTGTCCTTCGTCTCCTTACCCCTTCCCTTCCTTCTTCCCCCTCCTCCACTTCCCTTTCTCCTATAACCCTGTGAAAACAAATTATGCTGTCTGGCACTTACTGTGTGGCACTGGTGCATAGTCAATATAGTAGGGGCCACACTCTTAAAAAAACCACCTGACTCCCCCACCCCACCCCAGAAGCCGTGAACTGTCAGTAACTCCTCAGCTAAGTGCGCATGTTCATGAGGGCTTCCCTACTCCACGATAGAAAGTCTGTCTTGCTCTTGTGCAGGCACCCACATCTGTTGTGAGCTCGTGAGTGCTGTCATGTCCAGAAGATAGTTTTGCTCTGGCCTTTCCTGACCCTTACAGTCTTTCTATGCCCCCACTTCTGTGGTGGTTCCTGACACCATGCCTCTGTGCGTGCGTGCGTGTGGTGTGCGTGTGCGTGTGCGTGCGTGTGTGTGTGTGTGTGTGTGTGTGTGTGTGTGTGCACACTCCCCACCTTCTCTCTGTATGTCTCTGTGTTTGTAAAGATGCCCCACTTGTGACTGAGGACACTTAAAGTTCTCCCCTGACGCTCTCTTTGCTTGATCAGTTGTGAGTTTCATAGTTCCGAGAGCTGCACTAATATATGGGCATAGACATAGGAATTTAGAGTAATGTTGATTCAGTAAACTAATAGTAGTAGTATCACTACTTGGGCCTGCTTAAAGGAGCTTCTTGCATGCTGTTGGACTGGCATATCCCATTATCCCACCTCACACACTTTGTTTTCTTTCTTTCCTTCATTCTTTCCTTTCCCTTTCTACCTTTTCATTCTCCCTTTCCTTCCTTCCTTTTTTCCTTGCTGCATAGAATATTTATCTATTTTTATATTTACATTACATCCTGATCCACCTCCCCGACTCCTCTGCTCCCAGTTTCTCCCTCTCATCCTCCCTCTGAAAAGGAGAGAACTCCCATGGATGTCAGCTAACCTTGGTATATCAAGTTATAGAAAGATTAGGTGCAACTCACCTATTGTGATAGGCAAGGCAGCCCAATTAGGAGAATGGGATCCAAAGGCAGGTAGCAGAGTCAGAGACAGCCCCTCTCCTTTAGGAGTCCCACATGAAGACTGAGGTGCTCAGCTGTTACATGGGCAGAGGACGTAGGTCTATTCCATGCATGCTCTCTGGTTGGTAGTTCAGTCTCTGTGGGCCCTGATGGGCCCAGGTTAGTTGATTCTGTAGGGTTTTTTTTGTGGTGTCCTTGATTTCCTCCCCCTCTTTAATGGGATTCCCCAAGTGTATAATTGTATAAATTATATATATTATTTAATTTTTTACATGTAAGTTTTTTAGCAAAATTGATTGAAAAATATGCAAAGCATGTCAAAAATATTAAAACAAAATTCCAGTAATTTGTGTGAGTATGTATGTGTGTGTGTGTGTTGTGCTTGTGTGTGCATGCACTTCTTCATGTATATGTAAGTGGGTGTTGTGAACAGAGGACAACCTGAGGTGTGATTAGTCAGATGCTGCCCATTTTTTTTTTTTACTAGTATAAAATGAAGTTTATTTTGGGTCATGAGAAGGGGGTGTGGAAAAGAAAGGGCACAGAGAGAGAGAGGAAGAGGCCAACTGGGAATACGTGGAGAGGGGCAGGTAGAGGCCAGAGAGGGGTTTTTTTTTTTTTTGTTGTTTTTTGAGACAAGGTCTCTCAGTGCCCTGGCCTGGAACTTTCCAAGTAGGTGTAGCTGGCTTGTGAGTGATCCCCAAGGATTTCCCTGTCTCCACTTGCAATCTGGTATTGGGATTATAAGTACATGGTGCCATAGTCAGCTTGATGTGGCTTCTAGTTAGTAAACTCAGGTCTTCATGTTCATGAGCAAGCACCTCACCAGCTGAGCCCTCTTCCCATCACCAACTGAGCCCTCTTCCCATCACCAACTGAGCCCTCTTCCCATCACCAACTGAGCCCTCTTCCCATCACCACCTGAGCCCTCTTCCCATCACCAACTGAGCCCTCTTCCCATCACCACCTGAGCCCTCCTCCCAGGCCCTCTTCCATGGACACATTTATACCTATGCCTTAGCATACTTGTAAAATGATTTGTTTTGTTTTTTGTTTGCTTCCTTTTGAGATAGGGTCTCCTATGTATCTCTGGCTAGCCTTGATCTCAGAGATTCACCTGACTCTTGCTCCCAAGTACAGAATTAAAGGTGTGTGCCACCACACCTGGCTGTAGAGGTTTTACTGAGAATGAATTAAATTCTGTATATAGGAAAACTTAATGGGTGAATATTAGTATTTCAAAGCTTTATGGAAACTGCTGTATTGTTTTCATAAAAGGTTATTGATTGTCATTCCAAATGATATGAAAGTGTCCCATTAACCATAACCTTGTCAATCTTTTAAATGTTCCAAACTGGTGAGTTAAAATAATGTTATAATCATCTTTTTGATTAGAGAGGAAATTGCTCAATATATTTTTTGTTATACTACTGGAAATTTTTACCTGATCTGTTAATTTCCCTTTGTTTCTTCTTACTGATCTCTAAGTTTTATTGTAGAAATCATTTATGTTTTATTCTTGAGAATGCTTTTATCTGTAACTATATCATCTATCTTCTACTTTTATTCCTGGTATCTTTTACTGTACCACACTATCTCTATCTACCAAGGTATGTATTACAACTATGAAGTATAGAACCCTTTATGGTTGTTTGAATTTCAATATTTTTATCTTCTTTGTTTTTCTTTCATTTTGTTTTTGATAAATAAAAGCTTTCCTCAAATAAAAGTGTAAACATTTTCTTTCATTTTTCTAGTACCTTAACTATTTAAATTGTATTCATATTTAGTTCTTGAATCTACCTAGAATTTAATAAATTAATAAGAACAGGCACAGTCCCTTTTTTTCTATATGTATAATCAGTTTTCCCAATTATATCTTCAATAATTTAACACTCTTCAGTCAATTGAAATTTCTTCATTGTGTAATATTTCATTTTCTTATTATACTTGTTTCCTTATTCATTGATGTATTCACTTGTCTGCTCTGTTTGTTTGTTTGTTTGTTTGTTTTCAAGACAGGGTTTCACTGTGCAGCCATGGCTGTCCTGGAACTCACTCTACATGTAGACCAGGCTGGATTCAATTTCAGAGAGCCTCCTACCTGTGCCTCCTGAGTGCTGGGATTAAAGTCCTGGCTTCACTTGTCTGTTATTGATATAGTATATTGTTTGATCTCTTAGCCTAATATCCTTTCATAACCTCATACTTTTACTGACTGTCCTTGATCATGTCCTTATCAAAATGAATTTTAAAATAAATGTATTAATTATTCTTTTTGTTTATTTTCCTGATAGTGAGATGTTTATGTATTTTTGGTGTGCTTTAGTTGGCAGGGTTTCCCTCTTTATCCCAGACTGGAATGGAATTCACAATAGATCAGGCTGACCTTGAACTAATGGCAATACTTCTGCCCCAACCTCTCAAGTCCTAAGAATTCAGGCATGAGATACCATGCCTGTGAGTTCCCTGGAGCTAGAGGTACAGGCTAGAGGTTGTAAGCCATTGGTATGGGTATTTAGAGCCAAACCCTTGGTCCCTAAGTTGAATTGTAATAATACACTCAGTTTTGTTTGTACACTTCCTAAAGCTTGTCTCAGGTCTACTGGTAGTCATGCTCTATAAGGGCCGTGATTCATTTAGTAGTGTATACTGAATTATGAACTCCTAAGGCAAACACACTGTTATGGTCCTTCAAGACCACTCATGTATTTCATCAGCATATTAATAGGTAACCTTGTTTTATAAATGTTTCTGTTTGAAGGGACCATATGTAATAATACTGTAAATTCATCAGTTTTGAATTCATAACTCATTGAATTAAGCTCAGCTAATGTGCATTTTCTCCTTAAATCATATCACATCCTTCATGTGGTCAGCAATATTAGATACCACATTGCCACTATATTTGTTTTTTTTTTCAATCAGTGAAATCAACAATAAAATGAAAAAATGTGAAATATGTTGCCAAATGGACCCTTATTTCTGGTATAACAGTTGAAATAAGAGATGAAGTTTACCTTGTTTGATTTCAGATAGGAACATGTATATTGGTAGTTCAGTTTTCCTGTGCATTGTGTTGTGTATGTTTCAAATAATTGTAAATGACCTGTTAGTTTTGGGGCACAAATAAACTTTAATAACTCATAAAATGTTGAATAAAATGGTCTATTGTAACATTATAATCCCTTTGATGCTACTTATGTGTGCAAGGGTATTGGTTGCTAAAATCTTGAGAGTGGCAGTACTGATGAAAATATTGCAGAGGCTGCACAGCAGGAGACACCTTAGATGCTACCTCATATCATTCATGGATGTAGGTCTCACTATGTAGTCCAGCTGCCTAGAGCTCACTGTCTAGAGCACAAGGCTACTCAAGCGTCTGTGCGGTCTTCCTGCTATAGCCTGCTGCGTTCCCAGTCTTGCACCACTGTGCAGCATCCTCATTTTGTTTTCTGAAGCAGGAACTTGACTTCCAGCTACTCTTGCTTCCATCTTCCAACTGCTAGGATTACAGGTATGTGGCTCCAACTGCTAGGATTACAGGTATGTGGCTCCAACTGCTAGGATTACAGGTATGTGGCGCTTTTCTGAGCCCTTTGATTTTCTTCTTTTAATTCAAAGTTTTATCTAAGCATCAGAAATTCTTTGTGGTTAATTTTACAGTAAAGTTAACTTTTTGTTTGGTTTTGTTTCTCGAGATAGGGTTTCTCTGTGTAGCCTTGGCTGTCCTGGAACTTACTCTGTAGATCAGGCTGTTCTTGAACTGCCTACCTCTGCCTCCCAAGTGCTGGGATTAAAGGCCTGCACCACCACTGCCTGGCATGTTTTGACTTTTAATTGAAGTAAAGAGAGTTTAAGACAGTGGAAGCAAGTCAAGATTAATTATTGAAAGTGGAGACTAGACTTTACTCACAAATCCACCTGCCTCTGCTTGCCCAGTGCTGGGATTAAAGGCATGTGCTACCACTCCTGGCTTGTGCCACCTTTAAAATTAGCTATTAAAACGCTAGGTATGATGGCACATGTAATTAATCCTAGCACCTGGGAGGCAGAGTTAGATCTTTATGAATTTGAGGCCAGCCTCAAGAGACAGTTTCAAGCCAGCCAGGGCTACATAGTCTCACTGTCTCAAAACCAAAGAAGCAAAAAGTTTAATTCTGCCTGCCTATCCCTCTGAACTTCATGTGCTTTATTATATTTTTTGTTTGCTTGCTTGTTTTGTATTTTTTTTATTTTTATTTTTTTTTTGGTTTTTCGAGACAGGGTTTCTCTGTGTAGTCCTGGCTGTCCTGGAACTCACTCTGTAGACCAGGCTGGCCTCAAACTCAGAAATCCACCTGCCTCTGCCTCCCAAGTGCTGGGATTAAAGGCATGCACCACCACCGCCCGGCCCATTGAGTCTTCTTAATGTTGTGTGTATGTACATGGGTTTAGGACCATTTATTATATGTTTCTCTCATATGTGGATCCTACTTTCAAGTTTAAAGATCTGTGTGTTTAATTTGAAGTATATGTGAAGTCAGGAAGCTAGAAAAGGCCCATGAGAAGGGGAAGGGGAGTACTTATGGGGTTGTAGGATAGGTTACATGTGATAAAATATGAAAAACCTTTCTGGAAATCTACTGCTAAAAAATTAAAAAATACAGCCATAGCCTCTTGTGTCCCAAATCCATGAAGAAACTGGCTTTTCTTTCCCAGAGCTGTCAATTGCCCATAGCTTCTTAGCTAGGGGTGGGATTTCATGGCTATCTCCTTAATCCATAATGGGTTTTGTCTGCCTTGATCTTGCCCGGGTCTTATATATGCTGTCACAACTGCTGTTAGTTCATAGTCTGGCAAACACTTTTCATTATAGCTAGTCACTTCCTCTGGCTCTTAAGTTCTTTCTGAGTCCTGGGAGGAGGGATGTGATGTAGATGTCCCATTTATTACTGGTCCCTCCAAGTCTATTTGACGACAAGTATGTCTCTGTGTTAATTGACATTTACTGAAGAAAGAAGCTTCCAAGACAAAGGTTGAGAGATACAATACTCTTTGGGTATAACAAAAAGCTATTAGGAGTTAGTTAATACTTGTGAGTACGGCTTTTCCACCCACACACAAATTTCCTGAAGTAACTCTGAGACTTCTTAGATATGAATAAATGCCTAGGCCAATAGCTTTGGCTCATTCCCCTAGTAGCTTATAACTTAATTATCCCATTTAAACTAGTCCAAGTTGTGCCACATGACTAGTTACCTCTCCTTCAGTTTCATGTGACTAACAGTCTTCCTCAGAGTTTGGGGCAAATATTTCCAACATGTGACTTTATCCCAGAATTCTAGTCTCTCTACTGGATGCCACACCTTCTAATCCTGGATCCCCTCACTGGCCAGTCAGCTTTTTATTGACAGGTGATGCTTCCCCACAGTGTACAAGAGATTCTCTACAAATACTATACCCTTTTAGTAGATGATAGTAGTAGATTCTTTCCTATGGCCTATCGCATATCTAGGCACTGATTACAGTGCCAGCTATGGGTTCTCTCTTGGGGAGTAGGCCTTAAGTCCTATCAGAAAGTGTTTGATTACTCCAATAATATTTGTGCCAGTATTACATCATCGGATATCTCTTGCTGGGTTGGTCATTGTTTTAGTTTATTTAGTTTTATTTTATATGTTTAAGTTTTTGTATGTATGTATGTGTACCATGTGTGTGCCTGATGCCCAAGGGTCCAGAAGTGTAAGCTCCTTGAGCTGTGAGAGTGGCCATCTCCCATCTCCCAGACTTCTCTAAGGACCCTAAAGACCATTTTCAGCTCCTGAGACAGAAGGCCAAACTCCACCTGACAGAGAAAAAAAGCCCAAGGTACAAAATCTCACCCATCCCTGACTTTCCCCCAAATCAGGTCACAGAATCCCACCAACCCCTAAGCTTGCCCGCAAGATCAGGCCATAAAATCTCACTAATCCTAGGCCACCCTGGACCTTCCCCCTCCCTCCCCTCCCTCCCCTCCTCCCACACAAAAATCCCTATACAAACTTGGCCTCCTGCTCAGTTCTTTGCTGCTTCTCTCTGGAGCAGAAGCAGCCGCTCTCCTGCGAGGTTTGTTATGCAGTGTGACTTCTTGGTATTCCTTGGGTCTTGTCTGCCAGGATGCCTTTCCCCTCAGAGCTCTAACCAAGGAGGTCATAAGAGCTCTTAAAACTGGAGGTACAGGCAGTTGTGACGCTTTCATTTAGGGTTTAGAAGCTGAACCTACAAACCTATAGTAACATTTAGGCTGAACACTGGAAGAGGAGGCAGAAATCTTGTAAAAGACAGGCAGTGGATGACTATAATGGCACAATGTTTTCTGGACACAGCAGGGCAGGTACACATATGAACTCACTAAACATGCACAGGGACTGAGCTATGCTGAACCAGACGGACTCATAGAACAGCAATTAATGTGAATGCACAAGTATCTCCAGAGAGGATAGGAGTGGTAGAGATGGGTCATCCGGTAGTCCTATTTTTAGCTTTTTGAGAAAAATTCACACCGATTTCCATAGTGGATGCACCAATTTCCACCCCCATTAACAGCCAACAGTAGAGAAAGACTCTCCTGTCCTCACTTCCACACTAGTACTAGTTGCCATTTGTTTTCTTTATTTCTTTTCCTTTTCCTTTTTTTATTTTTGTTGTTGTTGTTGTTGTTGAAACAAGGCCTCAGTGTAGCACTGACTGGTCTTAAACTCTAATGTAGACAGGCTGACTTTGAACTCGCAGAGATCCAACTGCCTCTGCTTCCAGTGTACGAGGATTAAAGGCTTGTGTCACCATGCCTGAACTTTCATTTATTTTCTTGATGGTGGCAAATGTGACTTGGCTGAGACAGAATCTGAAATTAGTTTAATTTGTATTTCCTTAAGGAACAATGATTTTAAGATATTTAAAATGTGTACGAGCCACTCGTACATCTTTTGAGAACTTAATTTAGTTCCCTAGCCTGCTTTTTTGATTGGATTGCTTGTTCCTCATATATTCTAGTAATAATCCTCTGCCAGATGTTTTGCTGTCAAAAGTTTGATCCTAATTAGGAACCCATTTCTTCACTCAGTTGACACTTTGCTGTGCAGAAGATGTTTAATTCCATGAAGTTCCATTTGTTGATTATTGACTGCATTTTTTGAGCAGTTGGTGAAAGACCTTACCTGTACTTTTCATGTACTCATCTAACAGCTTCAGAGTTTCAGCTCTTACGTTGTGGTCCCTGTACTGGCTGGATTTGTGTGTCAACTTGACACAGGCTGGAGTTATCACAGAGAAGGGAGCTTCA
>NW_022196913.1:21882152-21885402 GCF_008632895.1 Mastomys coucha | reverse complement strand
TGGCCTCTGCATCAGCTCCTGCTTTCTGACCTGCTTGAGTTCCAGTCCTGACTTCCTCTGATGATCAAAAGCAGTATGGAAGTGTAAGCTCAATAAACCCTTTCCTCCCCAACTTGCTTCTTGGTCATGATGTTTGTGCAGGAATAGAAACCCTGACTAAGACAGTCCCCAATTCATTTAGAAATGTTTTAGAGCAGGGTGAGAAATAAGGATTTAGTTTCATCCCTCTACATATGGATATCCAGTTTTCTTAGCAGGATTTGTTAAACATGCTTCTTTTCTCCAATGTGTAATATAGATCTGTTGTATAATTTGATATTACATATATTGACACCTCCCTCAGTGTTCCTTTTTGATAAGGATTGTTTGGCTGTCTAGGGTCTCTTATGCTTCCATGAGCATTTCAAGATTTTTAAAATACTTCTGTGAGAATGTAATTGGAATTTGAAGGGGATTGCATTGGTTCTGGATTTCTTTTGGTTGGATAGCCATTTTCACAGTATTGAGTCTTCCAGCCCATGAACATTAAGGTATTCCCATCTACTAGTGTTTTCCTTGCCTAAATTTATTTGAAAGCAATTAGTTTTTGAGGCCATTATGAGTAAGATTATTTCACTGATTTTTTTCCATTGGTGTATAGGAAGGCTACTGACTTTTTGTGGGCTAATTGTCTATCCTGATGACTTTGTGGAAAGTATTTATCAGCCTAAGACTTCTCTGTTGTCATGTATAGAATCATATTACCTGCAAATATTGGCACAGGGGGAAATTCCTAAACAGAACTCCAATGGCTCACACTCTAAGATCAAGAATTGATAAATGGGACCTCATGAAACTGGAAAGCTTCTGTAAGGCAAAGGACATAGTCAATAGGACAAATCGGCAACCTACAGACTTGGAGAAAAACTTCACTAACCCTACATCCAATAGGGCTAATATCCAAAATATATAAAGAACTCAAGAAGCTAGCCACCAAAAACAAACAAACAAACAAACAAACAAACAAACAATGCAACCAAAAAATGGGGTATAGAACTAAACAGAGAATTCACAACAGAGGAAACTCAAATGGCTGAGAAGCACTTAAAGAAATGTTCAAAGTCCTTAGTGATCAGGGAAATGCAAATCAAATGACTCTGAGATCCCATCAATCAGAATGGCTAAGATCAAATCCTCAGGTAACAACACATGTTGGAGAGGATGTGGAGAAAGAGGAACACTCCTCCATTGCTGGTGGGATTGCAAACTTGTACAACCACTCTGGAAATCAGTCTGGAGGTTCCTCAGAAAATTGGAAATAGATCTACATGAAGATCCAGCTATACCACTCTTGGGCATATACCCAAAAGGTGCTCCACCATGCCACAAGGACACATGTTCCACTATTTTCATAGTGGCCTTGTTTGTGATAGCCAGAAGCTGGAAACAACCCAGATGTCCCAGGACAGAAGAATGGATACAGAAAATGTGGTTCATTTATACAGTGGTATACTACTTAGCTATTCAGAATGAGAACATCCTGAGTTTTGCAGGCAAATGAATGGAACTAGAAAATATCATCCTGAGTGAGGTAACTCAGACCTAAAAGGACATGCTTGGTATGTACTCACTAATAAGTGGATATTAGCCCCCCCTCCAAAAAAAAAAAAGAGTACAGAATAACCAGGATACAGTCCACAGAACTCAAAAAGGTTAGCAAGCTGAAGGGCCCAAGTGAGGATGCCTCAATCCCACTTGGGAGGGAGAAGAAAGCAATCACAGGAAATGGGGATGGAGGGAGGGTCCTGGATGGGAAAGGGGACAGGGAGGGGAAGAGGGGAACATAATCAAGTATTGGGTGGGAAAAAGGACTGAAGCCCTGAGGGCCAGCAGAAAGAATGGAAACAGGCAACCTCGGAAGGTAGGAGGTTGGGGGGACCCTCCAGAATGTACCAGAGACCTGGGAAGTGAGAGACTCTTCAGGACTCAAAGGGAGGGATCTTAGATGAAGTGTCCTACAGTGGGAAGAGGGAACTTATAGAGTCTTCCTCCAGCAGAAAGACAGGGCATCAAGTGAGGGATGGGGTTGCCATCCCACAGTCATAAACTGACCCATAATTGTCCCTGTCTGAAAGAACTGCAGGGACAAAAATGGAGAAGGGCCTGAGGAAAAGGAGGTTTAGCAACAGGCCCAAAGTGGGATCCAGCTCAAGAGGATGCCCCAAGGCCTGGACACTACTGAGGCTACGGAGTGCTCACAAAAAGGGGCCTATCATGACTGCCCTCCAAAAGACCCAACAAGTACCTGAAAGAGTCAGATGCAGATATTTACACCCAACCAATGGGTAGAAGCTGGTAACCTCTGTGATGGAATTAGGGAAAAGTTGAAAGAAGCTGAGGATGAGGATTACCCTGTAGGAGGACCAGCAGTCTCAATTAACCTGGACCTCTGAGATCTCTTAGACACTGGACCATCAACCAGCCAGCATACACCAGCTGATATGAGGCCCCCAACACACATACAGCAGAGGACTGCCAGGTTCAGTCAGAGAAAATGCACCTAACCCTCAAGAGACTGGTGACCTCAGGGAGTAGGGAGGTTTGGTAGGGTGGGGGGTTGGAGGGGTGGGAACATGCTCTAGGAGCTAGGTGGGGGGGGAGGAGGTATGGGATGTTCAGAGGGTGGACCAGGAGGGGCATAAAATCTTGAAAGTAAAAAAAGATTAAATAAAATTTAAAAAAAGAAACACTCTTATTTCTTTGCATTTATTTTATTGGCTTCTCTCTCTCTTTTTGTTTTCTTGTTTCACGAGACAGGGTTTCTCTGTATATCCCTGGCTGTCCTGGAACTCAATCTGTAGACCAGGCTGGCTTTGAACTTAGAGATCTACCCTGAGATCACCTCAGAGATCTGCCTCCCAAGTACTGGGATTAGATTCCTACTATTAGAAATGGAGAGAGTAAACATCCATTTTCTCTTTTGCTTAACTATTATTCTATTATGAAAAATAATAAAATTATTTCTGTGTCCTCATGAATGGATTTTTTTTTTCTATTGCCTCAATGAATTCTTCAAGTCTCTTCTTTAGGGCTAGCTTGGTGGTTATAAATTTCTTTAGCTAAATTCTATCATGAAAAATTTTCACAGAAATATTTGCTGGGGATGTTAGTCTGGGTTGGAGATTGTTGTATTTCAGAACTTGAAATACATCCATGCAAGCCTTCCTGACTTCGGAGAGTTCAACTTATTCCATGGGGCCTGCTCAACCAC
>NW_022196913.1:21871736-21882142 GCF_008632895.1 Mastomys coucha | reverse complement strand
GCATCTCACTTTTTCTACTTTCAATATCTTTCTTTGTTCTTTACATTTAGTTTTCAAATTATTATATGGTGAGGGGATGTCCCCTTTTCCTTCTTTCCTTTCTTCCTCCCTTCCTTCCTTCCTTTCCTTCTTTCTTTCTTCTTTTTGAGACAGAATATTCATTTGTTTGTGTTTTAACCTTGGCTGTCCTGAAGCTAGTTCTGTAGTCCAGGATAGCCTTGAACTCACAGAGATCCTCCTGCCTCTGCCTCCAGAGTTCTGGGATTAAAGGCATATGAGACTTTTTTTTTAAATTTCATGTATTATGTTCTTCATTTCTAGTGTTTTAAATAGATTTCCCTCAATATTTCTATTTGTTGAACTCATATTTTGTTTTTTCACTCTTATTTACCTGTTTGTGCTTTTGTTTAGGGTCTTATTTTTAATTTGCTTTTTTCAGCACATTTAAATCATTATTTTAAGTTCTCTGTCCAGGATTTCATCTAATTTACTATTAATAAATGTCATTGCTGTAAGATTAGTCATTTTTGGAGGAGTTGTAGTATCTTGGTTTTATATATTTCTTTGTTACTTCATCAGTATTTACATGTGTGTTATTTCTTTGTTAGGTTTTTAAAATGTTTTAGCTATATTATTTTTGTTATGAGTATTTGTAATATTCAAGTCAGACTTGTATGTAGTGGGGTTGAGTGTATATAGTTCAGAAAATAATTCCTCAGGCCAGGAGCTCAGGATACTTAGTATAAAGTTTGTATTGTCCCCTGAATAGCATTTTAACTGGGATAGCAACACTAGGTGCTTCATATTATCATTATGTAGTGACTCCTTTGACTTCAGTCTTGGAAGGCAGACAACCAAGGGATAGTATGGAGTATATTTAAATTTTACCTAAACTTAGGAGTGTGAGAAAAGTACAGTGGGTAGGGTGATAATTGAATATTAGATCTACATTGAAAAAAATGTGGTGGGTAAAGTAGCTGTGATGAAAAGATTTGGATACTTTGGGGCCCATAGATTTTATTTATTTTTGATATTTTATTTATTGTTTTGATTGTGTGTGTGTGTGTGTGTGTGTGCATGAGCACATGCATACATGTACCTGCATGAGTTTAAGCACTCTGTATGTGTGCAGGTGGCCACAGAGTTACAGGCAGTTGTGAGTCATCTGATACAGGTGCTGGGTACTGAACCTGGTCTCCTACAAGAGCTGTTAACACTTTCGTCCACTGAGCTGTCTCTCCAGCTCCAGGCCCACAGATTTTACAGATTGTTAAATCTATGGCAGGTCACAATCAAGAAGGAAAAGGAGGCTAGGATGAGAGGAAGAAGAAACTCCTAGGGCTAAGAGGAGGAGACTGAGCTGGGTTGGTGAGTATAGGAAAGAGTGTTTAATGGTCTCTGGGTGGAGAGACAAACAACCCTGCAACCTAACTGAGCAGCATGCAAGCACAAGCAAGCCTTCGTGAGGCACATGTGCAAGAGTAGAAATCAAATACATGAAAGTAAGACGTTAAAAAACAAAAAAGAGTATGTGTGGAATGAGTTGCTGGTACAGCTCTGATGTGTTGAAGGGTAAAGTTCTCAGACCGTCTAGATCTAGCATGTTTTACTTGATGTCACATGTGGGAAAGTTGAGTAGGATCCATTGGTGTCTGTAGCATCAGTGTTCTGGTATTCTGGTGTGTGTTAGAGCTAAGGTGGTAATTCCTTCCTGGTAGTTGCCTTGGGTCCCTGCACAGCACTGAGATCTCTTGAGGAGCAGCAGTTCCCTTGTTGTGTCTGCTATCCTTCCCTGGGCAGTTCTCCTGTATGTACAATTTTAATTTGCAGTGCTATTGGATGGGAATAACATTGGTAGTTAGCCAGAAATTATGACAGGTGATGTTAAAAGGTCATCTTGTCAAAAAGGGACTGGATATGATATCTCAGAGTAGTTAGGGTGATAATGGCTGTACTGGCTGGTTTTGTATGTCAACTTGAAACAAGCTAGAGCCACCAGAAAGGAAGTAGCCTCAGTTGAGGAAATGCCCCCATGAGATCTAGTTGTAAGGCATTTTCTTAATTAGTGATCAGTGGGGGAGGGGCCTGCCTGTGGTGCCTGGTGCCATCCCTGGCCTGCTGTTCCTGGGTTCTGTAAGAAAGAAGGCTGAAGAAGGCCATGCTAAGCAAGCCAGTAAGCAGCATCACCCCATGGCTTCTGCATTAGCTTCTGCCTCCAGGTCCTGCCCTGTTTGAGTTCTTCTCCTGACTTCCTTCAATAATGAACAGCAATATGGAAGTATAAGCCAAATATACCTTTTTATTTTCAACTTGCTTTTTGTTCATGGTGTTTCATCGCAGCAGTAGAAATCCTAACTAAGACAGGGTCCATTTTTCAGGTCAGTAGACTTAATATTTCAAAGGTGAGTTCACACAAGGGTTTTGTGTTGTGTCTGCAGCCCAGTTCTTCTCTCCATGTGTCTCTACTTTGCTTAACACATTTTTTCCTGCTCCATTTTAAGTATCCTGAACCATTTGTACCCCATTTTGATCCTCAGCATCTTCTCTAATGCTTTCCTTCTTTGGGTGCTCCAGTGCCTATTACTATTATTATTGTTATTATTATTATTATTATTATTACTCATCTTTTTGTTGAATAGTGACTCCTAGAGACTTTTTTTTTGAGAAAGGATACCCATAAGTAATGTTGTTTTTCCTACTTTTATTTTCATACATGCTTTGTATCTTTTTTTTTTGTAAGTACACTGTAGCTGTCTTCAGACACACCAGAAGAGGACATCAGATCTCATTACAGATGGTTGTGAGCCACCATGTGTTTGTTGGGATTTGAACTCAGGACCTTCAGAAGAGCAGTCAGTGCTCTTAACCATTGAGCCATCTCTCCAGCCCCATGCTTTGTATCTTGATTGCATTTGGACCATAAGGAAGAAATTTCTGTACCCTGAATTTTTAAAGGTTTTGCTCCATTTTAGTTTCTAATGGTATCATTGAGAAATCTGATACTGCAGGGATGGAGGAATGGCTCAGTGGCTAGAACTGTTTGCAGATCTTGTAATGACTAGGGTTTAGTTCCCAGCACACATTGGGAAGTTCATAAACTATTGTAACTCCATCTATAGGAAATCCAACACTATTTTCTGGCTCCCATTGGTAATTGCATCTATGTGGATACCAAGTCAGCCTGTCTCTCTCTCTCTCTCTCTCTCTCTCTCTCTCTCTCTCTCTCTCTCTCTCTCTCTCTCTCTCTCTCTCTCTCTCTCTCTCTCTCTCTCACACACACACACACACACACACACACACACACACACACCTCTTTAAGAAATCTGAAACTGTCCTGATCAGCAGGTCTTTACATATGTTTGCCTTTCTGCCCTGTGAAATGCTTCATATCTTCTTTTGTTAGAAAAAAAAAAAGGTTTGTTTTTCAGATTGTCACAGTGACGTGCTTGGGTGCATGTGCTTTTCTCCATTTTTCTTTAACTTTTTCATATGATATATTTTGAACATGTTTTTACCCTTCACCAGCTCTTCTCAGGGCTGGTTATTTAATTAACATGTGTGTGTATGCAAAAACATGTGCATGTCCTCAGTGAATGTTTGTAGATAGTGGGTAACTTGTGAGAGTTTTTATTTTTCTACTTTTTGTGTTTCTGGTATGGAATACAGGGTGTCAGGGCTGGAAGTAATTGCCTTTAGCAGCTAAGCTATGTCACGACTCCTGATTGCTAGTTGTAACTGTCGACTTACAGTTACAATCCATAATAACTTTAGAAGAGAGTTTCAGTGAGGGATTTTTCTATACTCTGTTGGCCTATTTAAATGTGTTAATTGGTTGTGGTCCTTGTGCCTTTAGTAAATGTTGGAGGATAAAGAAACATGGGGAGTATGACATATACTAATTTTAGTAACTAAGATTAGGTGTGGGAAGAAAGTAGGTAAGCAAAGACAGGGATAAGTATTAGATTGAGATAACTCTGAAAAGAAAAACAAACAATTGATGTGGAGGATTACAAACTGAAATACTGAGGATTCATAGATTTTAGTCATTGTGAAAACGACTGATGGTGAAATCAAGAAGTGAAAAGTGAGTATAAGGCTGGGAAAGAAAGGTATCAGGACTAAGAGGGGAGTTCGTGAGAGGCAGAAGAAAGTCTGATAGAGAATGCACAGTAAAATAGTGGGTAGAGAATTACCATACAACAGTCTGGAAACCAGATGGAGCAGTAACAAACTCAAAACTATCAATCAGGAGACATAGAGGCAAGAGTGGGAATTAAATAATAGGAAGTAAGAAAGTGAAAGAATGCTCTGGGGAGTACATTTCTGGCCCAGTTGTGCTGATGTGGAAAGATGAAGTTATCACATCCATCTAGCTGTAGCAGGCTCCACTCAGTGCTCGGTGAGGGAGGCCTGAGTGGCAGCCCGCGGTCTCTGCAGGCTTCCTCATCTTGGGTTCTGTGTTTCAGGCCTGCCGAGGAGAGAGGTTGGGAACCCATCCCTCATAGTTCCTGCAGAACCTTGTGTTTTTTTTTTTTGAATGAGACAGGCCAAGGTTTCTATGTAACATATCAAATAGAATTATTGAGAAGGAAAATTATTTTTGATAGCAACAGATTACTTAGAATATGAAGATTTACGTATTATTTACTTTGTAAAAATTTGTAATGTCTATTCTTCAATGCGATTTGTCTTGGCAGATTGTGACAGTATGAAGCCGCTGGAGGGTGTGAGAATTCTGGACCTTACAAGGTTTGTGTTGGGTTACCTGCAGATTAGTGATTGAGTTTCCCCCTCTTTTGAAAAGGCTTTATAAGTTTTTAGATTATATGGAGATATTTACATGCTTAGGTTGAAGTTTTGATAAATGAACAGAAAAGAAATTCTGGCCTATAATTTCAAAGACAATTAATGTAGCATTTATCATTTTCCAAATATTCATATTTGCATATAATTAACTACCCTCAAATTATAAGTATATTGAAATTATGTTCCCCCTCTTTTTTGTTTTTTTTTTGTTTTTTGTTTTCCAGACAGGGTTTCTCTGTGTACCTGTGACTGTCCTGGAACTCACTCTGTAGACCAGTTTTGACTTCAGACTCAGATCTGCCTGCCTCTGCCTCCCAAGTGCTGGGATTAAAGTGCTGCCACTGCTCTGAAGTTTTTACCTATATTTTAAACATATCAATGTATTTTGAATAATTTCCTATGCTCAAAAGATGACATTTATAAATGCCCAAATTATTCCTCAATTTTTACTTCTATAAATAAAGCCTTTTTATATGCAAATCTTTGCTTTAGTTTCAATTTTCTTCCTCAGGATAGAATTCTATAGTTTTTAAATCTCTTTATAAATATGGAAAATTTCAATTTTAGCAAGTTTGATCATTGCTAGCATTATATGAGCTTCTCTGTGTTAAACTGACTTAAGAAAATAGTTAATACAAAGATCTTGAGATGGTCATTTATCTGTCACTGTTTAACATTGTAGAGTACTGGCAGGACCTTTTGCCACGATGAATTTAGGAGATCTTGGAGCAGAAGTTATAAAAGTGGAAAGACCAGGTAAATCTATATACTTTTTAAAAGTAGAGTCTAATTAAAAAAAGTAGAGGCTAATAAATGTTTTTGGGAATTCTGTAAATAAGCCAAGATTAGCATACCTGTAAATTGAGTGAGGAAATGATGGAAATGAGCTATTTTCTGCATTTCCTGTCTTTCTATGCATCTATATTAATTATCTTTTATTTGTACATATCAAGGAATAAGGTTGGAGCCAGTTCCTTCTCATGTATGGAAAGATTCGGTTACATACGTAATCACAGTACTGACAGCAACACCACGGTGCTAAGCAAAGTTCTAAGCCCTCCACTGATTTTAGTTTAATCATTGCAACAACTCTGTGTGCTGATCAACTAGTCCTAATGTAAAAGGAATATACAAGTACTCAATTATGATCCCAGTTCTCCTAAGCCCAGATGAGTGGTCCCATGAGTTAGTGAGACTATACTCCATGACTGTGGGCTGAAGGGCAAAGGTACAGAAAAATAAGAACATAGGATACAGAGAAAGAGAAGGAAAAAGAATCAAAACTCTGTAATGAGATCCAAGCACCCCAACCTAAGTCATTATTTACTAATAAAAGAAACATTTAATTCCATACCATAAAAGTTTGATTTTAAAGAAGCTAAATTTAGATAAGTTCTTTGGCAACTCTATGTCCAACAGAGGGCTGATATCAAAAATATATAAAGAACTCAAGAAACTAGACATCAACAAACCAAAGAACTCAATTAAAAAATAGGGTACAGATTTAAACAGAGATTCTTGACAAAGGAATCTCTAATGATTGAAATGTTAAAGAAATGTTCAACATCCTTAGTCATCAGGGAAATGCAAATCAAAAGGACTCTGAAGTTCCTTCTTACTCCTGTCAGAATGGCTAAGATCAAAACCACAAGTGATCTCTCATGCTGGCAAGGATGTTGAGTAAGTGGAGTAACGAGATCCAAACACCCCAACCACTGCTGTTGGGAGTGCAAACTTTACAACCACTTTGGAAATCGATTTGGGAATTTCTCAGAAAATTGGGAGTAGTTCTACCTCAACATTTAGCTATACCACTCTTGGGCTTATACCCAAAATATGCTCCACCATACCACAAGGACACTTGCTCAACGATGTTCATGGAAGTTTTATTTGTAATAGCTAGAAACTGGAAGCAATCTAGATGTCCCTCAAGTGAAGAATGGATACTTTATTTAAAAAATGAAGTATTACTCACCCATTAAAAGCAATGACATCATGAACTTTGCAGGCAAATGAATGGAACTAGAAAAGATCATTCTGAATGAGATAACTCAGACCCAGAAAGACAAACACAGTATGTACTTACAAATGGATATGAGTCATAAATCACAGAATAACCACGCTACAATCCACAGGCCCAAAGAAGCTAAGTATCAAGGAGGGCCCAAGGGGGTGTTGCTTGAATCTCACAGAGAATGGGAACTAGAATAGACATGGATGATGCAGATGGACGGAGGGAACTGGATGGGGAGGGGGTGACGTGGGATGGGATGGCGATGGGAACAGGAGGGATCAAGTGGGGGAAGGATGCAGGGAAAGAGGACTGGGAGAGACAACTGGAATGGAGAAAGGCATCTCTGGGGATGAGCTACAAACCTAGGGTAATGGAAACTCGTAGTAGTCTATGAGGGTGACCCTAGCTAAGATTCCTAACAATGGGAGATATGAAGCTTGAACTGGCCATCTTCTGTAACCAGGAGAGACTGGGACACTAATTTAGCCACAAAAGATTTGATCTACAGTTTGTTCTGCATACAAGATGTACAGGGATAAAGATGGAGCAGAAATTGAGGGAAGGGCCAACCAATGACTGGCCTAGCTTGAGACCCATGCCATGAGAGGGAGCCCATCCCTGACACTATTAATGATATTCTGCTGTACTTGCACACTGGAGCTTGGACTGGAGCTTAACTGTCATCAGCGAGGCTTCACCCAGAAACTGATGCAAACAGATGAAAAGACCCACAGCCAAACATTAAGTGGTGCTTGGGGAATCCTTTGGAAGATGGGGAGGAAGGATTGAAGGAGCCAAAGGGTTCAAGGGCACCACAGGAAAAACTACAGAATCAACTAACTTGTGCCTCTAGGGGCTCACAGAGACTAGACTGCCAATCAGAGAGCATGTCTAGGAAGGACCGAGGCCCTCTGCACATACATAACAGTTGTTCAGCTGAGTCTTCACGTGGGACTCCTAACAGCAGGAGCAGGGCTGTCTCTGCCTCTGTTGCCTGCCTTTGGATCCCTTTCCCCTAACTGAGCTGCCTTGCATGGCCTCAGTAGGAGAAGATGCACCTAGTCTTTCTGCAACTTGAAATGCCAAGGCTGGTTGATATCCATAGGAGTCCTATCCTTTTCGGAGGAGAGGATGGATGTATGGGTGGGGGTAAGAAGAGGTGAAAGGCAGGGACTGGGAAGAGAGGAGAGAGGAGAAGCTCGGATTGGGATGTAAAGTAAAACTAACCAAAAAGCTAAATTTAGTACATTCTTTGCCACTTTAAAAAAATCTATCTATCTATCTATCTATCTATCTATCTATCTATCTATCTATCTATCTATCTATCTATCTATTTTTCCCCACATAGGCTATTTTTTATTAATCATTTTATTTGTTTACATTTCAAATGATACCCCCCTTCCTGGTTACCCATGCACAACCCCCCCCCATATCCTCTCCCCACTCCCTTTTGCCTCTATGAAGGTGCTCCTCCATCTACTCACTCATTCCCCCTCACCACTCTAGCAACCCCCTACACCGGGGAAACAAACCTCTACAGGACTTCCCCTCTCATTGATGCCAGTTAAGGCAGTCCTCTGCTATGTATGTATCTGGAGCCATGGATCCCTCCATGTATCCTCTTTGGTTGGTGGTTTAGTCCCTGGGAGGTCTGCGTGGTCTGGTTAGTTGATATTGCTGTTTTTCCTATGGGGTTGCAATCCCCTTCAGCTCCTTAGTCTCTCCCCTAGCTCTTCCACTGGGGTCCCCAGTCTTAGTCTGATGGTTGACTGTGAATATCTGGATCTGTATTAGTCAGGTACTGGCAGAACCTCTCAGGGGACAGCCATACCAGGCTCCTGTCAGCAAGCATTTCTTAGCATCAGCAATAGTGTCAGGGTTTGATATCTGCAGATGGGATGGATCCCTAGGTAGGGCAGTCTCTGGATGGCCTTTCCTTCAATCTCTGTTCCATTTTTTTATCCATCTTTTCTTTGGACAGGAACATTTCTAGGTTAATAATTTTGAGATGGATGGGTAGCCCCATCCCTCAACTGGGGGACATGTCTATCTACTGGAAGTGGTCTCTACAGGTTCTATCTCCTCTTTGTTCTGTATTTTGGCTAGTGTCATCCCTGTTGGGTCCTGGGAGCCTCTCACTTCCCTGGCCACTGGGACCTTCTAGTGGTTACCCCCAGGTCCCTATTCCCCACTGCTACATATTTCTATTCAATTTCCTGACTCTCTGTGTTTCTCTCCTATCTTTTCCAGTACCTGATTCTGTCCCCTTTTATCTCTCCCCCACCATCTAATCCTCCAAGGTCACTCTCTCCTTCCTCCTGTGATTATTTTATTCCCCATACTATGTAGGATCGAAGTGTCCACACTTTGGTCTTCCTTCTTAAGCTCCATTTGGTTTGTGGGTTGTATCATAGGTATTCTGAACTATGGACTAATATCTACTTATTAGTGAATATATACCATGTGCGTTCTTTTGTGACTGCGTTACCTCACTCAGGATAATATTTCCTAGTTCCCTTCATTTGCCTGCAAATTTCATGAAGTCATTGTTTTTCATAGCTGAGTAGTACTCCACTGTGTAAATGTACCACATTTTCTGTATCCATTCCTCTGTTGAGGGACATCTGGGTTGTTTCCAGCTTCTGGCTATTATAAATAAGGCTGCTATGAACATGGTGGAGCATGTGTCCTCGTTATATGTTGGAGCACTTTTGTATATATGCCCAGGAGTGGTATAACTGGGTCTTCAGGTAGAACTATTTCCAACTTTCTGAGGAGCCAACAGGTTGATTTTTAAAGTCTTGAAGTCTTACCAAAAGTGGAGGAGTATTCCTCTTTCTTCACATTCTCACCACCATCTTCTGTCACCTGAGTTTTTGATTGTAGCCATTCTGACTGGTGTGAAGTGGAATCTCAGGGTCATTTTGATTTGCATTTCCCTGATGACTAAGGATATTGAATATTTCTTTAAGTGCTTCTCAGCCATTTGAGATCTCTTGATTGAGAATTCTTTATTTAGCTCTGTACCCCATTTTTAATAGGGTTATTTGATTCTCTGGAGTTTAACTTCTTAAGTTCTTTGTAAATTTTTGGATATTAAACCTTTATTGGATATAGGGTTGTTAAAGATCTTTTCCCAATCTGTGGGTTGCCATTTTGTCCTATTGACAGTGTCCTTTGCTTTACAGAAGCTTTGCAATTTTATGAGGTTCTATTTATTGATTGAGCATAAATCATTGGTGTTCTGTTCAGGAAAATTTTCCCTGTGCCCATGGGTTCTAGGCTTTCTTCTACTTTCTTGTCTATTAGTTTCAGTGTATCTGGTTTTATGAGGAGGTCCTTGATCCACTTGGACTTGAGCTTTGTACAAGGGAATAAGAATAGATCTATTTTTATTCTTCTACATGCTGACCACCAGTTGAACCAGCACCATTTGTTGAAAATGTATTTTTTCCACTGGATGCTTTTGGCTTCTTTGTCAAAGATCAAGTGACCATGGATGTGTGGGTTCATTTCTGGGTCTTCGATTCTATTCCATTGATCTACTTGCCTGTCACTGTATCAATTCCACACAGTTTTTTTTTTT
>NW_022196913.1:21822485-21871726 GCF_008632895.1 Mastomys coucha | reverse complement strand
TGTACTACAGCTTGAGGTCAGGGATGGTTATTGCCCCAGAAGTTCTTTTATTGTTGAGAAAAGTTTTCGATATCCTTTTTGTTGTTTTTGTTTTTGTTTCTGTTTTGTTTTGTTTTCTTATTCCAGATGAATTTGAGAATTACTCTTTTTCAGTGAAAAACTGAGTTGGAATTTTGATGGGGATTGCATTGACTCTTGCTTTTGGTAAGATGGCCATTTTTACTATATTAATCATGCCAATCAATGAGCATGGGAAAATCTTTCCATCTTCTGAGGTTTTCTTCCATTTCTTTCTTCAGAGACTCGAAGTTCTTGTCATATAGATCTTTCATTTGTTTGGTTACACTCACATCAAGATATTTTATTTTGTGACTGTTGTGAAGGGTGTTGTTTCCCTAATTTATTTCACATAAATAGGCTTATTTATCCTTTGAGTAGAGAAAGGCTACTGATTTCTTAGAGTTAATTTTATATCTGGCCACTTTGCTGAAGTTGTTTATCAGGTTTAGGAGCTCTCTGGTAGAATTTTTGGGGTTGTTTATGTATACTATCATATCATCCACAAATAGTGATATCTAGACTTCCTCTTTCCCAATTTGTATCCCTTTGATCTCCTTTTGTAGTGTAATTGCTCTAGCTAGAACTTCAAGTCCTATATTGAGTAGATAGGGGGAGAGGGGCAGCCTTGTCTTATTCCTGATTTTAGTGGAATAACTTCACATTTCTCTCCACTTAATTTGATATCGGCTGTTGGTTTGCTGTCTATTGCTATTAGTGTTTTTAGGTATGGGCTTTGAGTTCCTGATCTCTCTAATTCTATTAACATAAAGGGGTGTTGTGTTTTGTCAAATGCTTTTTCAGCATCTAATGAGATGATCATGTGGTTTTTTTGATGGATTTCCATATATTGAACCATCCCTGCATCCCTGGAATGAAGCCTACTTGATCACAATGAATGATTGATTTTTTTAATTTTAATTTTAATTTTTTAGAGAATTATTTTCTTTATTTACATTTCTGTCTTAGTCAGGGTTTCTATTCCTGCACAAACATCATGACCAAGAAGCAAGATGGGGAGGAAAGGGTTTATTTAGCTTACTTCTACATTGCTGTTGATCACCAGAGGAAGTCAGGACTGGAACTCAAGCAGGTCAGGAAGCAGGAGCTGATGCAGAGGCCATGGAGAGATATTTCTTACTGGCTTGCTTCCCCTGGTTTGCTCAACCTGCTCTCTTATAGAACCCAAGACTTCTAGCCCAGGGATAGCACCACCCACAAGGGGATCTACCCCCTTGATCACTAATTGAGAAAGTGCTCCACAGCTGGGTCTCATGGAGGCACTTCCCCAACTGAAGCTCCCTTCTCTGTGATAATTCCAGCCTGTGTCAAGCTGACACACAAAACCAGCCAGTACAATAGACCCCTTGTCAACTTGACACACAAACACATCACTATTAAGCCTCAACCCTTACTTTCTTATTCATCCCCAAGATCTAAAGTCCCACAGTCTTTACATATTAAAAGTTCAATTTGATTTAAAATGTCCAATATCTTTTAAAATTCAAAGTCTCTTAACTGTGGGCTCCACTAAAATACTTTCTTCCTTCAAGAGCAAAAAATATCAGGGCACAGTCACAATCAAAAGCAAAAATCAAACTCCAACTGCCCAATGTCTGGGATTCCTCCAAGAGCTTGGGTCACTTCTCCAGCTCTGCCCTTTGTAGCACATACCTTGTCTTCTAGGCTCTAGATGCCTGTACTCCACTGCTGCTGCTGTTCTTGGTGGTCATTCATGGTACTGGCATCTCTAAAACACTGTCTTTCGCTGTAACTAGGCTTCACCAATAGCCTCTCATAGGCTCTCTAAATGGTGCCAAGCCTCAACTCCTTTGCATGACCCCTTCAGTACTGGGCCATCAATTGCAAACCAAGGCTGCCCCTTCACCAATGGCCTTCCATGGCCTCTCACTGTGCCAAGCCTCAGCTGTTCTTCATGACCCCTTCATGCTGTCAAAACCAGTACCACTTGGGTGACTCTTACACATTACCAAGTCCTGCTGCAGCACAAGGTGCAACCTTGGCTATCTCTGGAACACAGCCTCTTTGTGCTCTCAGAAAACACTTCCCAGAAAATGTCACCTCAGTGATGCTGGTTTCTTCTTAATCACCGCTAATTTCTTAGCTCCAGCTAACCAGCATCAAGAGTCCCAGTACTGCAAAGGTTTTACTTTAGTAGTTCTGGTATCTTGTTAATCACAGCTGATTCTTCAGCTGCAGCTAACCAAAACCACAGAATCTTCACAATCAAGCAACATGGCCCTGATAATTCACAAGTTAGGCCTCTATCTCTGCACTGTTCTCAACATTATCTTCCAAGCTCCTACAGAACATCCCATAGAGTTCTTAACAACCATTGGCTCTTCTTGCTCAAAGTTCCAAAGTCCTTCCACAGTCCTCCCCAAAACATGGTCAGGTTGTCACAGGAATACCCTAATATGCTGGTACCAATTTTTTATTAGTCAGGGTTCTCTACAGTCACAGAACTTATGGTAGTCTCTATGTAGTAAAGGAATTTATTGATGACTTACAGTCTGTAGTCCAACTCCCAACAATGGTTGGCAGCAGCAGTGAATGGAAGTCTAAGGATCTAGCAGTTGCTCAGTCCCACAAGGCAAGCAGGCGAAGCAGAGCCTGCCTTCCTTCTTCCAATGTCCTTACATAGATCTCCAGCAAAAGGTGTAGCCCAGATTAAAGGTGTGTGCCACCACACCTTTAATCCCAGATGACCTTGAACTCATAGATCTTCCAATCTTAATCTTCTGGGATTCATAGCCACTATGCCTCAAGATCTCCATGCCAAGATTCAGGTCGGAAACTTGTATCTCTCAGCCTCCAGATTAGGGCCACAGGTGAGCCTTCTAATTCTGGATTGTAGTTCATTTCAGATATAGTCAAGTTGACAACCAGGAATAGCCACTACAATTTCAAATGTTTTCCTCTTTCTAGGTCTCCACTTCTGAAACCCCCTATTCCATTCCCCCTGCCTCTATGAGGGTGCTCCCCTACCCACCTAGCCACTCCCATTTTCCTGCCCTGGCATTCTCCATACACTGGGGCATCAAACACCCTCAGACTCAAGAGCCTCTTCTCCCACTGATGTCAACAAGACCATCCTCTGCCACATATGTGGCCAGCGCCATGAGTCACTCTGTGTGTATTCTTTTGTTGGTGGTCCAGTCTGCAGGAGCTCTGGGGGTCTGGCTTGTTGATACTGTTGCTCCCTCCATGGGGCTGCAAACCCCTTCAGCTCCATCAGTCCCTTCAACACCTCTGTCTGGGACCCCCATGCTCATTTTCATGAGATGGAATTTTAGGTCTCAATCTTGCTTTTCAGGTGTATTGGGGTATCCAGGGCTTGCTGTGGTGGATGAATTGGGTTCTGATTTTGCCAAGTAGCACTGGTTTCTGTTGTTTATGTTCTTGCATTTGCTTCTTGTCATCTGATTATCTCTGGTGTTAATTCGTCTTGCTATTTCTGACTGGAACCTGTTCCTCCTGCAAGCCCATGATCCTGTGTGTGTCAGAACTCCTGGGGATCAAACTCTCTGAGTGTGGGTGGATTGGGGCAAGCTGGAATGTGGCCTCCACTACTGGGCACAGGTACAAACTGGAAGGAACCCTCTGGCTGGGAGGGTGTTTCTGGGTACCCTGGGTCCTGGGGGTGGGGGTCCCAGTTAGGCCAAGTAATGAGGCAGGGATTGGGACCTCACCTGTGATCCTGGATGTGTCAAAACTCCTGGGGGTCAAGGTGCCTCTTGGTGTGGGCTGAGTGGTTGGGGAATCCAGAGCACAGGTTCTGCCCCCTGGTGCAGGTGCAAACCAGAAGGAATGTGTATCTCTGGCTGTGTGGGGGTTCCTGATCCCCTGGGTCCCCCAGGGGCCCAGTTAGGCCAGGTATTGGGGTGGGGTTTGGGGCCTCCCCTGTTATCCTAAATCACAGACCCTAGACCCAGAACTCCTGGGTGTCAAGCTGTCTCTGGGTCCTATCTACCTATTTAATTATAACATCTCTTTACCTAAACCAGATTGGTCTGGATTCTGAAAGTCTCAAAATGCACGCTAGGATTTCATCTAGGATGAACTGATATCTTTTCAGTTCATCCTTTTCTTCTTTGCCTACGAATAAACATCTTCCGTGTACACATTTCTCATTTTATTTGGTGCCTTCTTAGCATTTTGGCAACTTGTTACTTTATGCTATTATGGATAAAATGCTCATGAAAGTGTCAATATAGCATGCCCTTTTTCTCCAACAAGCACTTGGGTGTAGTACCTATTATTCTTGTTCTTTAACTATACTTAAACTTGTTCATCTTGGAGTTTTCAAAAATTATGGTATTCTTTGAGGTGGTGCACAGCTGTAACCCCAGCACTATGGCAGTGGGAGCAGAAGGATCATTAGTTCAAGGTTATTATTTACCATCTAATGAGTTCTAGTCCAGCTAAATGAGAATGTTCCTCAAATATGATGAAATCACACTATCATTTGTTTTCAAGGATTTGATACTTAGAGGTTGACGGTAGAATTCTCAAATCAGAGAGAATGGTCTATTACAGTACTGTAGTACAGATTCATAAGATTCAAAAGACAATAATTTATAATAATATGAACTTAATAATTTACAGTAAATGATAAACCCTTTAATGTAGAATACTTGGGAGATTCAATTTATTTCTAAATAGATTTTCACAAGAGCCCAAAGTAGTTAGCAAAAGATTCTCATAGCACCAAGCACCAAGGTGAATATTACCATCCATCTGAGCCTGGCCTTGCCAGTCTCCACTAGCAGAACTCATCAGGCCCTGCTTTCCAGAGGCAATGCCTCACTCACTCAGTTAAGGATATGTATCCAGTCAGTGACATATGCCACCTTTTGTCTGTTGCTTATGCTGGGGAATGCTGAGCACCCCACTTCCCACAGTCCAGGTTCTATAAAGTTTGAACTTTCTTATTGCAGTCCTATTCTTCTTGGTTCTTTTTTTTTTTTTTGAGGATCTGAGGGAGGGAGGGACACACACACACACATACACACACACACACACACACACACACACACACAGAGAGAGAGAGAGAGAGAGAGAGAGAGAGAGAGAGAGAGAGAGAGCAAGCGAGTGCTAGGTAGTGTACATACTGGTCTTGAATTTCTCTTAATGTCACAACAGCCTCAGTGGTGAGATTACATGCCTCAATGTAAACCACTACATTTATTGTATCATCTGTTTTTAAGATAGCACACCCATTCTAATTCTCTTGGCATCAGAGCTGATAACTGAGTTAACATTTGTATTTGCGTTGGTCTGTGGGTTCTCTGTCTCTACCTAGTAGGTACCGAGAATAAGGGCAGACTGCCACAGCCACCCGAATTTTATATGGGTTCTGGGGATTTGAACTATGGTACAAAAACAACAAGCACATTACTTACTGATGAGCCATTCCCTAGCCTCTGTTTTGGCTTATCAGATTTTATTACAGAAATAATTTATAGATTATTAGTTATTATTGTATGCTCAACCCTTTAGGCAAATTTATATATACTCAC
Organism: Mastomys coucha; assembly: GCF_008632895.1. Classification (NCBI taxonomy): domain Eukaryota; kingdom Metazoa; phylum Chordata; class Mammalia; order Rodentia; family Muridae; genus Mastomys; species Mastomys coucha. Next base: position 21,866,126 of record NW_022196913.1, on the reverse strand, counting down.
ATTATTATTCTGATTTAAATAATATAATAACACATCTTTTGTTTACTTTATAGTTTTATTTTATATTCAGTGTCAAGAAATTATTCTAAAGGAACTGACCAAGAAGCTTGCCAAAAACTGACCCCCCCCCCACCAACTTTGATAGTTATCAGCTTTAAAGAGTGCTAGCAACAAAATTATTTCCTTTGGATTTTGACCTTTAATACTTCAAGTTAGCGAAATCGAATATGGAATGATTTGGCAGTTAGTATTAAAAAGTGGAGATCTGGTAACTTTTATTGAGCTACAGAAAAACATCAAGGGGGTCCACTAGGATGAGTTGATCTTCTTCAAGTACCTGGGTGTGTGCACAGAAGTGAGCCTGTTGGTTTGCAATTAATAGCTCATATTCTCATTTGCAGGAGCTGGTGATGACACACGATCTTGGGGACCTCCCTTTGTGAACACTGAAAGTACATATTTTCTTAGTGTTAATCGAAATAAAAAAGTAAGACTATTTCCTGTTTTTGCTTTATTTGTGTAATTTTATGGCAGTTGCAAAACTTTTGCTATCGTGGCTTGCTTTTTGATATGTAACTAATATTTCAAGTTTCATGATCACATCCAAGCAATAAAATTTTTTATTACTATTTCTCCTATACTAAATAACTTAAGATATTATGGGAATTCGTTATGGAAATATCCTGTGAAAAGCAAATAATTTGGTTCTTTACATTTATTCTCCTATGTTGGTATTATACAGTATCACTACTGAAAAGTAGGTACTATGTATAATTCTTTGTGTCAGATAAGCATTTTGATTGTAACTAAAGTCAATAAAGATTACCTAAGTATTTATTCATAAAGGAACTAAGCTTGCTTTATAATGAGAATTTGTATGCTATGAATGGCTCTGTTGTTGAACTGAAAGTAATGATGAAAACATTTATGAAAGCATTCTGATGTCGACATTTTGCTTTTTAGAGTATAGCTGTTAATATCAAGGATCCAAGAGGAGTGAGAATCGTCAAAGAGGTATAGTACATAAAAAGGAGCCTTAGTGCTTAGGTTCTTCTGAGGCACTTGGTTACCTGGGAAAGGGTCTAAAATACTGCTTTATTGCCAGTCTGTAGGTGGAGGCTAGAGATCCTAGTCAGTAAGCGCAGGCTATAAATCCTAGTTAGTAATTTGAGTTGTCTTTGTTTTGTGTGGCTTGTTTCTCACTAGTGCTTTGGATTAAAAATCCAATTAAAAGATAGTTATGTCTCCCAACCACTTCTTTTTTTTTTATTAGATATTTTCTTTATTTACATGTCATATGATTTTTCTTTTCCCAGTTTCTCCTCCCAGGAACAAACAAACAAACAAACAAACAAAAACAACAAGAACAAACCCCTGTTCCCTCCCCCCTCCCCATGCTCACCACCCCACCCTCTCCCACTTATTGGCCCTGGCATTACAGAACCTTCACAGGACCAAGGACCTCTCCTCCCATTGATGATTGATTTTGCAGTCCTCTACTATACACATGCTGCCAGAACAATCAGTCCTACCATGTATACTCCTTGGTTGGTGGTTGAATTCCCCGGGAGCTCTGAGGGTACTAGTTAGTTCATATTGTTGTCCATCCTAGGGGGCTGCAAACCCTTCAGCTCCATTGGTCCTTTCTCTAACTCCTTCATTGGGGACCCTGTACTCAGTTCAATGGATGGCTGTGAGCCTCTACATCTGTATTAGTCAGATACTGTCAGAGCCTCTCAGCAGATAGCCTCTCAGGAGGCTGGCTTGTCCTCCTTCAGTTTCTACTCCATAGTTAGTCTCTGCAACTCCTTCCGTCCCACCCACTTTCAATCTTTCCCATGTCCTCTCCCTACTTTGTCTCAAATTGATGGTCTCTCTCTCTCTCTCTTTTTTTTTAAACCACTACTGATATGGGCATACATGTGTCAGTAAATATAAAAGACAACATACTGGATCTAGGAAGTGTGGCTTGTGTGTGTATTTGAGTTGACATTGTTTAAGAAAGCATAGTGCTTTCAATACTTTCTTATACGTTGCATGTAATTAAAATCGTAGGGTTATGGATTGAGTTCTTTTGACATCAGATTCTAGTCTTCAGAACTATACTTATAGTTTACCCTCAAAGCCTCCAAATTTTTGTGTAAATGGAGTGTTAGAATCTTAATTTTTGGGCCAGTAAACTGGCTCAAACAGTCAAGGTGCTTGCTGTCACAAGGATCTGAGTTCAATCTTAAGACCCACGTTGTGGCAAGAAAGAGCTGATTCCCATAAATTGTATCCTGATTTCCACATGCATGTGTGGCGTGAGAATGACCATATACACACAAATAAGTAAATAGACAAATGAACAAATAAATAGTTTTTGTTTCAGTTTGAGTTTTCAAGACAGGGTTTCTCTGTGTAGCCCTGCCTGTCCTGGAACTCATTCTGCAGACCAGACAGGCCTTGAACTCTAAGATACCCTGCCACTGCCTCCTGCGTGCTGGCATTAAAGGTATGTGCCATTTGTGAATAAAATAATAAAAATAAATAAATAAATGTGATTTTGTTTGTATTTAAATAAAAAAAATATTGCCATGGAAGGTGATTGAGTGGCCTCAAATATAAATGATACACATAAGATCAAGTAGCTCATGCTGGATTTGGTATAAAGCTAACACATTTGTGGTAAACTGCAGCTTAATATATTGAGCAAACTGATTTTGGGCTATATTTATGTGATAGTGAACTTTTGATCACAACAACAAAACTTTCTTAGGCTACTAGTTGGTTAGGTGGTTGTTTCCCGTATGTGATTGCTTCTTGTTTATAAGTATTGCCTATGTACATTGGTATGCATGTGATTTCTTCTTGTTGTTTATGAGTGTTGCCTATCTACATTGCTATGGGAGCCTCTTGGATCTCTCCCAGTTCTCAAAACTGCCTGCTGCATTCATTTTAGAAGTAAATTTGTTAAACTTAATATTCACTTTAATGAAGCTTTTGGTTTTTCTTTTAACATAAGGGGGAAAGCCAATATTTGAACATGGGGTCACATCTTTTGGAGAAACCAAGCTTTCGCTGGCATACTTAGCATGTTCTTTTCCCAAGGTAGTATTGCACAGTGGTTAAGGGTATGCATCTTGACATGAGGTTTGAACTCTGTCTCCTTTCCTTGCAAGCTTTGTAAGTTTAGGTAGATTATTTTCTTGTACCTTAGTGTTCTCAGTAGTAGGATCATAACTGTAACTTCTTCCCATGGTGCTTAGAATCAAGCTCATTTGGATTAAATGCTTAAAAGAGCTCTTACTGTACAGCACCCAATAATTATGATGTGTTGTTTCCTGATGCAAATGTGGTTGGCTGCATCATGTGAGATAATTCTATTTGTCATCATTAAGCTTTTCAACTCATCTTAATGGATTTGTATCCATTTGGTTAGGGAACCAGGTTTAAGTTTTTTTTTTTTTTTAAACATTGTTTAGTCAAATTATTCTTTTTAAAAAAGAATCAACTTCAGCTATATTGTTATAAAATTTTAAGAGCCTCTTCAGTGATTCACCTATAGAATCTTGTCAAAGAACCCAAACAGCATTCCTCTGTCATTAACACATCAAATACAGTTGAGCCTGCTAGATCTTGTGATCCAAGGGGCACAACAGCCCAGATAGCAGCCTGGACATGGTGAGAAGCCTTCCCCGGTCTAGACTCTATTCAAAACTAACAACTTCCAGCTCATTTGCTATATGGGCTGGAGTAACACAACCAAATGATGAATATATTTTCTCTAGAGTAGGCCCACTAAGCCTTACTTTCTTGGTGGTAGAAGGGGCTGGGTGCAACTATGTACTCTTCACCTTAGAAAGGATATCTCTGAGTCTTAAACCATTCAAATCCTAGACATTTTACTGAGATAGAAAGCTCTTGAGTTTTGATGTATTTATTTTTATTTATCATCTTCTCATATGCATATTCTTTACCGACAATCCCAGAATGGTTGATATGTCCTGTTTGCTTTATCAAATAACATGATGCCATAAATATAATGGAGCAGTACAATAACCTGTAGGAGGCAAGCAATCAAGAGCCTTACAAACTAAGTTATGACATAAGGATAGATAAGTGGACTCTTGAAGTAGAAGTGTTAAGGTATACTGCTGGCATTGCCAGGTGTAAATATTACTTCTGGGAGTTTTTATGGACAGAATGATGATAGAAGGATTTGTACAACCTATATACCTGGTACCAGGAAATAGATAACTGTTCATGCAAGGAAAGCACTCCTTGGTCTAACTGTAGAGACATGTGGAGTAAAGCCTTTATATCTGGCTTTGAGTGAAATGTAAAGTCTTTGTGTCTGACTTTGAGTGAAATGTTTCAGCAGAGCCTTTGCCATGTTTGATTTCATCGATAGAGGCTGAGAAATTGTTTTGAGACAGTTTGAATCTTGAAGAAATTTTGTCTGTCTGGAAATTCTGCATCTATACAGCTTACAGCTGTATAAACCTTGGTCCTAGAGCACTCTTGGTAAACTTGGGAGTTCTTACTTTTGATTATGGCTGGCCATGGTCAATAGGGACTGAGATTTCTCTTAGGTTTTCTTCTCTCCTGGGAAGCAAGGGCAAGCAAGATACTTTGATAGTTAAAACTGTTACCAGTCATATTTATTATGACTGAATAAAAATAGCTGGACTGAGGGGCAGTCTTTTCTAAGACGGTCAAACCCCTCTGCTCCTTTCGAAAATGAAGGCTTAGCATCTTGGTGAGCTCCTATACTGCACCTCCTACAACCAACATCAATCAATATTTAACAGCTGTTTAGAGTCATTATTTGATTAAATTTGCAATAATCAATTGCCAGTCTCCCTGATATATCCATTTTCTACACAGGCCTAATAGTAGAGGTAGAGGGATGTGTAGTGGGAACTACCACCCTTGCATCTTTTAAGAGCTTAATGGTGGAGTAATCATTTTAAGGGATGTGAAATGTTTTGAGTTCACTATTTTTTTCTGAGGCAGGTTAATGGCTTTCATTTGGCCTTTTTTTTTTTTCCTTTTTATAATTAGATATTTTCTTTATTTACATTTCAAATGTTCTCCCCATTCCTGGTTTCCCCTCAAAAATCCTCCTATTCCTCCCCGCCCCCTTGCTCACCAACCCACACACTCCAGCTTCCTGGCCCTGACATTCCCCTACACTGGGACATGGAATCTTCACAGGACCAAGGGCCTCTCCTCCCATTGATGACTGACTAGGCCATCCTCTGCTACCTATGCAGTTGGGGCCATAAGTCCCACCATGAGTACTCTTTGGTTGGTGGTTTAGTCTCTGGGAGCTCTGGGAGTACTGTTTAGTTCATATTGTTGTTCCTCCTATGGGGCTGCAAACCCCTTCAGCTCCTTGGGTCCTTTCTCTAACTCCTTCATTGGGGACCCTGTGCTCAGTCCAATGGATGGCTGTGAGCATCCACTTCTGTATTTGTCGGGCACTGGCAGAGCCTCTTAGGAGACAGCTATATCAGGCTCCTGTTAGCAAGCACTTTTTGGCATCCACAATAGTATCTGGGTTTGGTGATTGTATATGGGAAGGATCCCCAGGTGGTGCAGTCTATGGATTGTCATTCCTTCAGTCTCTGCTTCACACTTTGTCTCTATAACTCCTTTCATGGGTATTTTGTTCCCCCTTCTAAGAAGGATTGAAGTATCCACACTGTGATCTTCCTTCTTCTTGAGTTCCATGTGGTTTGTGGATTGTATCTTGGGTGTTCTGAGCTTCTGGGCAGGTGGATCAATAGAATAGAAGTGAAGACCCAGAAATGAACCCACACACCTATGGTCACTTGATCTTTGACCAAGGAGCTAAAACCATCCAGTGGAAAAAAGACAGCATTTTCAACAAACAGTGCTGGCCCAACTGATGGTTAGCATGTAGAAGAATGCAAATCATTCCATTCTTATCTCCTTATACAAAGCTCAAGTCCAAGTGGATCAAGAACCTCCACATAAAACCAGGTATACTGAAACTAATAGAAAAGAAAATGGAGATGAGCCTCAAGCACATGGGTAAAGGGGAAAATTTCCTGAACAGAACACCTATAGCTTATGCTCTAAGAATTGACAAATGGGACCTCATAAAATTGCAAAGCTTTTATAAACAAAGGACACTGTCAATAGGACAAAACAGCAACCAACAGATTGGGGAAAGATCTTTATCCTACATCTGATAGAGGGCTAATATCCAATATATATAAAGAACTCAAGAAGTTAGACTCTAGAGAATTATTTGGCCTTTCTAACCATAATGTCTGTCATTCCACAGATCAGGGAATGAATGTGAAGATTGAACAAACTCCTAAGTATATCTATCCCAACTACTTATTCTGGGAATGGGAAAATACACTCCAGGGAGTTTACTGGACTTTCTGGGATTCAGACTTTGGTTATAACTTCATTGATCATCTGACTTTTATAAAGTCCCCCACTTTAACTGGAGGGCCACATCATTATTGGGGGTCTCCAAGGACTAAGTAAGATCTAGTGTCCTGAATGGCCTGATTATTTAATTTTCTCCAGTGTATGGTTACCATAGCAGAAGTCCCTCCTTTGTGGGGATAATGGGAGAGTCATTAGTAATTTTTTTTTTGAAGTTGTAAGCCAAATCCTTCATCCAGTAGAACCAGCCTCTACTATTTTTGAATTTTGTCTCTAAACTGATTCATCTCTGGAAGTTGCTTGAAGGGCTATGGTCTTTGTTTTTGTGGTCCTTGGGTAGTATTGGTTCTTTTGCTCAGGACTTTTTCTGCTTTTACAAATTGAAGAAGAATGTAGGCTTCTTTTTGACTTCACTTCTAGGAACACCATGAGTATTAATAATTAACCAGCTAGTGCTGAAGATCTATACAAATGAGGTCCTTATGAACATTACTTTGCTTGTATTGCTCTACATTAAAAATGTTTACCTTGCCTTTGTTGACTCAGGGCTGCCACTTGACCTTTGCTATTTGAGGGTCTAATTAGCCCCATTTCATTTAAGTTATGCAGTTGAGCAACTGAGGGACCCCTCTGTAAGGTTGGACATTCAGAGATGAGCAGTCATAAAGTGCTTCACATTTGCTGGTGTTCCTCTTACAAATTGCTACTTATGGTATTAGGGAGGGCATATCTTCTGGACCCTCTAGAGCTACAAGCTTCTCTTCTAATACTTGGATAGATTGTATTTTCATCTTCCTTCTTGATTTCTTTCTTTTTAAAAATTGAATATTTTATTTATTTACATTTCAAATGTTAACCCCTTTCTGGGTTTCCTCTCTGCAAGCCCCCTATTCCATCTCCCCCTCCCCCTGCTTCTATGAGGATGCTTTCCCCACCCGCCCACCCACTCACACCTCACTACCTACACTGGGGCATTGAGCCTTCACAGGACCTCTCCTCCCATTGATGCCAGGCACCTTCTTGATTTCTTGTGTTGTTTAATTTACATTAGTTTGTCTGTGCACTAGAGTTTCTTTTGCTGTTGATCTGTAGCAGAAGCTCTCAACTTGTGGGTCATGGCCCCCTTGGGGGGTCACATATTAGATATCCTGCATATTATATATTTACATTATGATTTGTAATAGTATCAAAATTACAGTTATGAAGTAGAAATGAAACAATTTTATGGTGGGAGGATCACCATAACATAAAGAAGTGCATGAAAGGGTCACTGCATCAGGTAGGTTGAGAATCACTTATCTGTAGTATTATTTCATTGTATTAGACAGACTATAAGTAGTTATTTTACAGTATTTGTCAAGATTTTCTTTGTGTTTCTTTGTGTTTTAATGTATTTTAGAGAAAATTCCATTGGCTGCTGAGAAAAACAAAATGTGTATTCTACAATGTTTGGATGGAATGTTCTATAGATGTCTGTTACACCACTTGGTGCATAGCAAATTAGTCAGGGTTCTCTAGAGGAACAGAACTCTTAGAATGAATCAATCATCTATGTGTCTGTTTATCTATCTATCTATCTATCTATCTATCTATCTATCCATCCATCATCTAGCTAGCTAGCTATCATTTATCTGTCATATATGTCTATCTGATATCTATCATATCTATCTTATACCATATCTATTTATATTTATCTGTCTTATATCATATCTATCTATATCTATTATCTTTGTCTTATATCTTATCTGTCATCTATCATGTGCATTAATATTTATCTATCATATGTCATACCATTTCATATCTGTCTGTCTGCCTGTCTGTCTCTATCTATCTATCTATCTATCTATCTATCTATCTATCTATCTATCTATTTATCTATCTATGATTTATTGGAGTATCTTACAGGCTGTAGTCCTGATGGTCTAGCAGTGGCTGTCATCTCAAAGTCTAAGAATTCAATAGTTGGTCAGTATTTGAGGCTCAAAGTCTTAGCTGATATTAGTAGGGTCTGATACTAGTGAAGGAATGAACTTCCAGGGGGAATGAGAGCAAGCAGGCAAAACCCAAAAGCTTCCTTCTTCCATGTCCTTTTCCAAAGCTGCCAGTAGAAGATTTGGCTCAGATTTAGGGCAAGTCTTCTGAACTGAAATAATTTGGATTTAAGGTGGGCCTTTCCACCTCAAAGGATCCAGTGAAGAAAAATCCTTTACAGGTGTGTCCAGCTGTTTGGGTTTTATGACAGGATATTCTGTCTATTTGGTGAGAGTAGGATGTTGAAGTCACTCTGATCTACCGTTTTTTGGAGTTAGTCTGTGACTTTACATCCATTAATAGTAGTTTTATAAAATTGGGTTAACCTTTGGGCATATATCTTTAGAGCTGCAATATCCTCTGGATGGAGTGGTCTGTTAATCAGTATGAAGTGACATTTTTTATCTTTTCCTAGTAACTAGCCTTATAGCTTTGTCAGGTATCCTAACAGACGTCCACTCGTTTCCTGGGTCCAGTTGCTTGGAATACCCTTTTCTATCCTTCCAGCCTAAGGAGGGAAATGCGTGTCTTTTGTTATAAGGTGGATTCCTTAGAGGCAGCAAAGCTGATTTCTGCTTTTTCATTCAATTGACTAGTCTGTGGTTTTTAATTGATAAATCAAGACCACTAATGTTGATAGTTGCTGAAAGCTGTGTGTTGCTTACCGCCATTTTTGTTCATTTTTTCAGTCTTTGTTTTTATGTTCTCTTCCTCTCTTGTTTAACTATTATCCTAGCATTGTTGATTATTTCCTATGGCTCTTTTACTTTTCGCTTCATTTCGAAGAATTCCGTCTCCTGTATAGTTGGTTTAGTGATCATAAATTCCTGTAGTCTAATCTCATTACAAAAAAGGTTTTATTTTTCCTCCATTTATGGCAGAGAGAGTTTCTGGGTATGGTAGTCTGGGTCAGTGGTTTTTTTTCTCTCTTTTCTTCAGTAGTAAAAAAATTAGCATTTTAAGACCTCTGACTTTAAATTTTCGGATGACTAATTTAGTATTATTCTCATGAGCCTGCCCTTATTTGTGACTCAGTCCATCTGTGTTGATGCTTTTAGTATACTCCCTTTGTTCTGTGTGTTTAGTGTTTTGATTATATTATGATTAGTGGAATTTCTTAGCTCTTGTCTACCTGATGCTTTAACTGTCTATTGTATGTCTGGATTGGCATCTCTTTTGCTAAATATAGATGGGAGATTGGGAGAATTTTATTATGTTTCTTAGTTTTTCCTTTTTCTTTAGAACTAGATTCTTCTTTTTCTATGCATGGATTTGGTCTTTTGTGTTGTGTATATCTTAGAATACCCCTCATGCTTTCTTATTATTTTGCCTTCATCCTTGTTAGGTTGTCAGTTCCTCCACCTTCTGTTCAAGCTCATATAGTCTGTCCTTTCCAAATGCATTCTATTGCTGAGGCTTTACATGTATTTTTTTTTGTTGTTTGTTTGTTTTTGTTGTTGTTGTTTTTTTGAGACAGGGTTTCTCTGTGTAGCCCTGGCTGTCCTGGAACTCACTCTGTAGACCAGGCTGGCCTCAAACTGAGAAATCCACCCGCCTCTGCCTCCCAAGTGCTGGGATTAAAGGTGTGTGCCACCACTGCCTGGGTGACCTACTATTTTTTAATTTCCAGTATTCTAGGTTTATTTTTCTTCAGAATTTTTTTTTATCTTTTTCTTGGATTCCTCTTCCACATCCTGTATCACTTTCCTTATTTCTTTCATCTTTTTATGCCACTGAACATACCTATAGTTGTTATTTCCTCTGTTAGTGATTTCATCTAATTCTCTCTCAGTGGGTCATATTATACAGTGCTAAGACACTAATTTCTGGTGGAGTTATATTGTCATGGGTTTTGTGTTTCTTATGTTACAGTGTTGGGGTTTCTTTGCTTTTGTTTATTACTTTTCAGCTATATTCCTTAAGTTGAAGCGTTTGCAATGTTTAGTGGGACTTGGACATGGTAGAGTCCAAGATGTTGTTGCATAATAAGAATGCCTTCTAGTAACCAGGGTGCAGAAACACAAATAATAGTTCTAAGTCATAACAGCAGTAAACCAGTAAGCCAGCAAACCAACCAACCAACCAACCAACCAACCAACCAACCAACCAGCCCACCAATCAACTAACACATTGACACATATATGTGACAGTGAAAATTAAATAAAAGAATAAATAAGTAATAAATAAGCAAATAAAAATTAAAAAAGAATACTTATGGAGTGAATTGTTGGCACAGGTATCCAAGTTGAAAAGCTGTAGTTTCAAAACCCACTGTCTCTTGCTGACTCCATGCAATACTGTGTATGGTGAGGAGAATGGAAGCCATTGATCTCTGCAGCCTCAGGGTTCTTGGGGCTCTCTTACATGTGAAAATCAGATTGTAAATTCTTTCCTGATAGTTCCCTCAGAGAAGTCTTTACTTATGTCTCTTGTGCCACTTAAAACCCTTGTCTTCGGCTGTGTGTGGTGGCGATGCCTTTAATCCCATCATCCAGGAGGCAGATTTCTGAGACTGAGGCCTGTCTGTATGTATATAAAGAGTTCCAGGCCACAAAGTATAACATTGTGAGGCCCTGCCTCAAAAAACAAAACAAAACAAAACAAAGCACAATCTATCTTAACCACCACTACAACTATCACCCCTCCCCCCCCAAAATCATAGTCTTTGTTCCCCTATAGATGTTGTCTCTCAACAGTTTCCACATCATTGAATTCTGTATTGTTTTACTACCCTGTGGTTTAGAGGTACTCTGCTGGCCATGTATACTCTGGTGACTGTGTCTCTGAGTTTCCAAATTGTTCAGTTCACAGAAAGTCTGGGGCCAGCAAACTGGGGTCTCAGCAAGAGTCTTTGTTGTTTTGTTTTAAATTGAAAAATTTTAACTTCATCCCCATTCTCAGGCTCTTATTTTCTTTCTGCCTCCTCCTCTGCAATGTTCCCAGAGCCTTGGTAATGTTGAAACTGGTGTTTCATTTAGAGCTGAACACCTAGTCTCTTATTCTAAATACTGCGACTAGTTACATATCTCTCCATTGACTGTTATCCACTGCAAATGAAGCATCTCTGGCAAAGATTGAGAGCAGTCCAGGCCTATGGATATAAGCAAATATCTATAAGGTAGTTTCACAAAATGAGCATTTAGCAAAATAACAGTATCAGTTTATACAAGGGTCATTTAAATTTTATTTATTTATTTTTAATTTTTTAAACATTTTGGTACAGGGTCTTTTTAAAATGGTACCTGTAACTGCTCCAGTCGGTTCTGAGATGATGAGAGTTTCTTAGTGCTGCTCTTAACTGTTCTAGTCACCATATGTGCCTATTTTATGGTTTTCCCTGTTTTTCTGTTCTCCACAGCATTGTAGCATGCCATTGAACATGTGGTAAAATTTCCCGTGTCTCCTGCTGTCTGCTGTTGGTCTTCCTGCTCTCTGGCTGTGTAATTCCTCAAGCAAACAATTCCCCAGGATAAACTGGACTTTGTTTCTTTGTAAACTTTTTCTTTCGGTTGATATTCAGTTTAGTTTTTTCTAAATTATTCTTCATTATTGCTTGATATGTTTTCCTGCTGTATCTTTAGTTTTAGATCCTGTTATCTTCAGTGGTTCTTATTTGTGTTGTGTGCATGTGCATGTAAATGTGTTCATGTGTGTGGTTGCACATGTGTATGGGTGCACATGCATGTGCACAGATATGTGTTTGGAGGTCAGAGGGCAACCTTAGGCATTGTTTATCAGGCACTGTCCACCATACTTTTTTTGGATAGTGTCTTTTACTGGCTTGGATCTTGCCCTGTAGGCTAGGCTGGCTGGCTGAAGACTTCTCCTGGTGTTCCTGACGGTCTGATTCCCTTCTGCTCACTCATGCCATTTGGCTGAGGCCTGGCTGCTCCCGATAAGTAGTGCCACCACTGCTACTATCACAACATTACTGAACTGGACTTCTGGTATATCCAGAAAATATTTGTGAGTGGATTAAGCTGCAGCTGCTGACTGTGAACTGAACTTCTGGTTTCTTGACAAAGAACCAGGTCTACTTCCCCTGTATTTTGTTTTGTTTTGTTTTGTTTTTGTTTGTTTTTTTGAGACAAGGTTTCTCTGTACAGCATTGGCTGTCCTGGAACTCACTCTGTAGACCAGGCTGGCCTCGAACTCAGAAATCTACCTGCCTCTGTCTCCCAAGTGCTGGGATTAAAGGTGTGCAGTACCACTGCCTGGAGTATCCTTTCTTTTCCACTACTTCTGGTGGGTGGTAGGCTAAAAGGGAGGTTAAAGTGTTTAAGAACCATCATTAAAAGTAGACTTTGAAAAATTAAAGTTACAGCATCTTTCCTCCATGGTTTCTGCTTGATTTTCTGCTCTACTTTTTTTTAATGATATGATAGATTGTACCTGGAAATGTAAGCCAAATAAACCATTTCCTCCACTAGGTTGATTTTGCTTCAGAGTATTTAATCATAGCATTAGAATAATATAATTGGAGTATGCTGTATAGCTCACCCATATGAGAAGTTTTTCAACTTAACCTGGGATTTGGAAAGGATACCTATATAGTGTGATATTTCAGTTGCACACCTGCATCTTCTCTGTCTTTATTTGCTATCATTTGCATATAGTTTGAGTGTGGTCCCAAGGGTTCCTGTTTTGGAAGCTTAGTCCTTAGTATAGCAATAGTGGGAGATGATGGAACATGGAAGAGGTAGAATACAGTGGAAATAAAAGATGGAAGGTGGTTGGGTCACAGTAGTATCTCAAAAGAAAAGTAAGACAGTTCTCATGGAACTGCAGTTGTTTTTATTTGAATGATGAAGTCATATTTTCCATTCCCTATCTCATAATTTATTCTTCTTGATTGATCCTTCTTGAATATACTTCATACACTGTGATGCTTGTTATTCATGAAGTCCTCACTCACCTCAGCTGATGCTTGTGTTTTGCCCTCAGACCTCTAAAATGTGAGGTAAATAAGTCCCTGCTCTGGAGTAGTGTCTCCAGAGAGTCACATACTTGAATGGTGCTTGTATTTCTAGAGCTTTGAAGGACGGCAGGCCTCTCCTTGAGATGCCTGCTAAGACACATCCCTTCAGTTGTTGAAAATCAAACAAAATACAGTTTAACACAGAATTTTTTATAATTACATTTTATTTTTACTCATCCTTCTGAGACTATATTTGGACAGACCATGTTCAGTAAATGTTTCTTACATTTGCAGGGTACAAAATCTATTTAATAGTATACACTTACAAAACATTATAACCATTGTTTTCTTGACAGTAGCAGTTCAAGTAATTGATCAGATCTTTTATGTATGCATAAACATACTTAATTTATCCTGAGATTTGTTTTTTTCTGGATTCTTACAACGTGAGAATTGAAATTGAAATTAAAATTCTATTCTGTGTGAAGAGTTGTTAAAGGTTTGGAAGTCCCTCAAAAAAATCTGATTAATTTTTACCTCTTTCTTTAGCTTGCAGCCATTTGTGATGTGTTTGTGGAAAACTACATCCCTGGGAAACTTTCTGAGATGGGCCTAGGATATGAAGATATAGATAAGATTGCTCCTCACATCATCTACTGCTCCATCACAGGTATTTCAACCCCACACAATCCTTCTATAGGAAACTCATCACTTCTTCTCAAGCCTCAGAGACTGCTGAACAGAGCCATTAAGGACCTTTGATCTAAATTGAACATTTTCATAGATTTATTGGATATTTGTATCTTTTCTGAATTGGCAAATTCAATTTATACCTAACTATAGTTATGGTCAAAGGGTTTTCTAGGCCTTCAGTTATTATTGTAGAATCCTTGAAATTTCCCACCCCCACCCCAATTCTCAAATTCTGTAGTTTGTTTGTTTGTTTGTTTATTTTTGACCCAGAGTTTTACATAGTCCATGCTGGCCCTGAAACATCTATGCTGTAGCTAAAGTTGATCTTGAGTTCCTGATCCACCTGTTCCCATTTCCTGAGTGCTAGGCTTACAAGTGTGTGTGCCACCATAATGGCTTCAAACTGTGTGATTTAGTGAAGAAAAGGCTGTAAGAAAAGCCATGACGTCATAGTTGTCAGCTAGGAGGAAAATGTGTCACTCACATTGTTTTAGAGGTAGGGATAGGGGATTCAGGAGGAATGGGGATAGGCAGTAGGGAGAAAAACCACAACTCTTTCATCATTCTATATTTTCCTTCATTACCACCTCCTGACAGTCTCTAGAATAATATTTGTACAGTGTCCTGAATGGCTAAGGGGCATGAGGTTATTAATAGTAATAGTAAACCTATTAATAGTAAATAGGTTTTAAATCCTAGCTTCTTACATTAAAAATGTTAAATATTCTTAGCCACCACAGAAATGAAAATCAAACTTACATTGAGCTTCTGGGTCTCCCAGTAAGAATGGCTATTGTTCAGAAAACAAGCAGCAAGACATTTGGTGGGGAGAAGGGCAATTCTTATACACATTTGATGAGAATATGAATTTTTTGTGGCTACTATGGGAATCACTAAGGATGGTATTTCAAAAAATTCAAATTGGGAATAACATATTATCTAGCTCCTGGGTATATGCCAAAATGGATCAAAGTCAGCATAAGGTAGAGAAACCTCATAGTGCTTATTACTCTGCTCTTCACAATAGCAGTGCTCTGAAATCAGCACAGGTTGACTATGAACAAATGACACATGAACAGATAAAGAAAATGTAATGTAGGGACACAATTAAGTTTTAATTAACTATAAAAAAGAAAGAAATCATGACAATTAGAGGAAAATGGATGAAAGTAGAGATCATTATGTTAAACAAAATAAGACTCAGAAAGACAAATATCTCTCATGTGTGTGATCTAGAGTTTTAACAATATGAAAGCAGAAGAGAGGCTATTTGGAAAGAAGAATGGTATTGTCAGGAAGGGGTAGGAAATTGTACTATGGGTAAATATCATCAAAAGTTATAAATATATGGAAATTACATCATGAAACATGTTATTTTGTAAGTTACTGTATGATTCCTTGGTGCAATATTAATCGATTCATCACCTTCCATACTTAAGACAGTCATTCTGAAGTGCTGCCTTAGGCTTTTTATTGCTGTAATGAAGCACCATGAACATTGTGGGGCGTAAAGGGTTTATTCATCTTAGATCTTGTAGTCCATCATCCAGATGGGCCCTCCCACCTAAGTCATCAAGAAAATGCACCCGAGGCTTGCTCACAGGCCAATCTGGTGAGGATATTCTCTAAACTGGGGTTCCCACTTCCTGTATGACTTAGCTTGTGTCAGAAAACTGGCCACTAGAAGTGCTAAGGCACATGTTGTCACTAGGACACTGGGCCCCTCTCTCTGAGGTTTGTTTTGGCTTCTCTCTTTCATTTGCTGTTAATCATATTTGCACCAGTAGAAGTGAGGAGCAAAGCAGCTGGTCAGAAAGTGTAGTCAACAGATTATTTGGAAGCAAATGCCATCGTCATCTGTGAGTCATGAGGTTGTGTGGGTGGAAGGAAAGCAAGGCTCATCTCTTTTGTGCCAGATGAACCTCTTTTGTCATTCTTCCTAGCATTTTTTTTTAATTTTTAAAAACAAAATTTACTATGATAGTCTAAGATTGCACATGTCACCATGGAGATTCTTATCTTTCCTGATGTTTTCCAGTGTTGCTACTTATTGTCAGTCCAAGTCTGCTCTCTTTGGGTGGGCTGTATTACTGATGAGAGTAATGTTTGAATGTCTGGGATTTGCTTTAATGAAACCCACGGTTGTGTAGTTAAATTGTTCCAGTCTGTGAAATCTAGTGTGCTGAACAAAAATGTTAAACTGATTTCAAAGGTGGAAGGGCCTGATTATTTTTATTTCTGTGTCTTATCATTTCCGAGGAAGCTGAATGTGGACAGTAGGGGGCAGTGTTTAAAAAGCTATTGTTCACTAGAAATTTTAGCAAAAACTGCAGTGTTTTCTGTGAACTACTGGGTAGGGCCAATCTTTGAAGGTACATATTTATATATTTTAAATGGAAGAGTTTATGCAATTGTGTTCTTACTATATTAAAAATTAAAAGTTAGTAGGTCATGCCTTAAATCTCAGGATTAAGTCTAAACTTAATCTCAGGAGGCAAAGGCAGATAGATCTCTGAGTTCAAGGCCAGCCTAGTAGTCAACAGAGCAATTTTCAGGACAGCAAGAAAAACCCTATCTCAGAAAAATAGTTACACCCCCAATTTTAAAAAATAAACTGTTTAAAATAATTTAAAATTATTAAAATTTAAATTATTTAAAAATGATTGTAAATGATTTAAAAATGATGATACCTCTTTGTACTTTTGGACCTACAAAGGTACCTCTTTTAACAGTGTAAAGTGTCTTTGGAGCATTTTTTTAATAAAAAAATATTAGTGGCATGAATCCCTTCTACACTTTAAAATATTTCTTTTCTTCTGTTTGTCCACTCCTTTGCTCTTTCCTTCTGGCAGGAGAAACATTCCATTATTTGACTAGATTAAACTTTTGGTGGGAACAGTGAATATCCTTTAATAAAACTGCCTTTGGACTAGGGATTTGGGGAAGGAGGTGACTTGGAAAATGCAATTTTGGTTTTGGTGACTCCATCATTAGTGTGTTCTCAATTTCCACTGTAGGATACAGGATTCCTCTGGAGGAAAGGACCTGGCAAGGGATTCTAAGGGCTCAAGTCAGAAAACATACCCAGGGGTTTAGATTTACTCTTTATCAACACAAGGGAGCATATATCAGAACAAAATGACAAGGATGGCCAAGATAGTTTGTAGTAAGAACCATGGCAATGTATTTCTTTGTTAGATATAAAGGGTTAATGAAGGATGTTATGAGTGTGCTATGTCAGAAACACAGATAATCACATGTGTCTCCCTTCCATGTCAGAATTTATCGAGTAATAATAAACTCACAAGGTATGACAATTTTATTGGCAACAATAGGCTGAGCACCCCTATTCTCCTCAATAGATCTGGCTGAGGCAAATACAAGTTGTTTTATCACAAATTTATTTGCTAATATTAACTCTCAGACAAAAGCTTGAATTACACATCACACTAAATATCTCTATATATGTTATAGAATGCTTTCTAAGGGGCTAAGAAGGCAACAGCAGAATTTAAAGGAGTTTCAAGGAGACTTGAGAGGCAGAAGCTGATAGAGATAGAACCGGTCTATGGGATAACAAATTGATGTTGCAGATGCTGCTGCTGAGTCAGGCTGCAGGGCCACTGTTGAGCTGCAGAAATGAAGTGTAGTGGAAGCTATAAAGGCAAGGGGCTGAATGGGCCTAGACAGATGAACAGGTAGGTGGACAGATAGCAATTCAAATAGGCCATGCCAATTATGGGAAGTCTCTGGGCCAGTCAGGAATTTCTACCTCTCTATTCCTGGATACACACTGGGAAGTTAAGTGATAGCGTGGTGGGATGGGATCAGTACCAGCATTATGTCCCCTTCTTTATGGGGCCTACCACCAGTCATATATGTCTCACAGGCTCTTGAAACTGTTCTTTTTTTTTTTTTTTTGGTATGATTTTAATAATCCGTACACTTCTATAGTTCCTATTTACTGTAATTAATTTATAGGGTAGCACCATTTCTGTTTTAGGAATGAGCTGTATATTAGCTTGTGCTCTGTGGGTGGGACTGGATAGATGGTGTTGTGCACATGCCCACTAACTACAGTCATTTTGCTCTTACATTTGCACTAAAAGTGGAGTGAAGTGCTACTTACGAAATGGGGTCCGTACAAGGCAATACACAGTCTGTACTTGATCTTAGCCAGAAGGCCGAGAAGCGAGGGCAACACAGTCTGAAAACTACTGTTTTAGACAGTGTAAAGTCTAAAGTGCACACCCTGATTGCAACAAATGTATTTTTCAGAAAATTATTGTAGTTGTAAGAACAAAGGCAATGACCTTCTAGTTTATTCTATACCCTGGAAAATGTTTTTAAGACTTAAGTATGAGAATTCAAAGATTTTGAAAGTATTATAGGAGAATATCTCTATGACTGAAGCACAGGGAAGAGTTTTATAGACAACACAGTAAAACCACAAAGGAAAAAATGTTGATCAACTTGACTACTTTTTAAAATTAAAAACTTTTGTACATCAAAAGGTACCATTAAAAAGTTAAAAGTTAAGTCATAGAATCTTTGAAGAACAATCCAGAATAAAAAACAAATCTTTCAAATTAAATAGGAAAAAGAGGCCCAGTTCAATAGAAAAAAAAGAACAGAGAAAAAAAGGAAACATTTAATTCTGATTACAAAACATAACCAACCCCATGAAGCCTTTGTGGATGGTGGTAGGAACCTGTGCTGCCTAGTTTTATGTCATCTTGACACAAGCTAGGGTCATTTGAGGGATGGCAACCTCAACTGAGAACATTCCTCCTTAGATGGGGCTTTAGGCAAGCCTGTAGAGTATTTTCTTAGTTAGTGACTGGTGGGGGAGGGGTCCATCCCATTGTGGGTGGTGCAGTCTATGGGTTGGTGGTCCTGAGCAGGTTGAGCAAGCCATGAGGAGTAAGGCATAAGTACCATTCCTCCATGGCCTCTACGTTAGCCCCTGGCTCCAGGTTCCTTCCTGTTTGAATTCCAGTCCTGCCTTCTTTCACCAATGGACTATGATGAGGAAGTATCCCCGAATGAACCCTTTCCTCCTCATCTTTCTTTTGGTCATGCAGTTTCACCACAGCAAGAGAAGCTCTATTGATTGCACATATGGTATTTCTAAAGGGAAGCCACTTAAAAGCTCTTGTGAAGGTGTGCCTATAACCTATAATTTTCTTTCTATGTATGTACATGTAGAAAATGAAACTTTCCTGAACTTTCTAGAGTTCAAAAATAAAAGTTGAAAAAGCAAGTTGTAAGAGCAGGAACAAAGTGTGGACAGAGAGGAGGAATGGAGATGAATATGGTCAATATATTATAATCATGTATGAAAATATTAGTGAAACACATTATTATGTACAATTAATATGTACTAATAGATAAGTAAAATGAAAATACGCTACTTAACCCTTAGTGTTCACAAAATGAACATAATTTCTACATTACTTGAGTACACAGTTAATTTGCATCTGAGAGGTTTTTAAAACTAAAAGGACCCCTTAGTCATCTAACAGAAAATTACTGGTATAAACCATGAGCTTTGTGTTGTCCTCTATTCCGCCAGGAAATAGATTTTTTTCCCCAGAATTTCAGAATGTTGTAGCCATCTGCCTAACCTCATAGTGAGTTTGATATATTTACATTTCATACTAAACACATTATTTAAACATGATGATGTCATCTCTTCAAGAGAAGAGAAACTTATTGAATAATCACAAGATTTCAAAACATCCCTCAAGTAAGCACTGTAATCGGCTGTGGGCTGATTCCAGAAAGTGACTTTGTGCTAACACACACGCTTTTATCTTATTTTTCCCCACACACATGCAGCAGATGTGCTGTAAACAGATACTTTGTTCCCATCCTCTGTAAACCTGCACTGCTGCGTTTGTTTACTTTACCCCCTGGCGGATGAAATCCCAGAAAAGTTCTCTATGTATTCTTCGTTAAAATTTCATTTAAAGTATTTAAAAAAAAAAGCCTAGACCAACTTAATATTACAGCTTGTGACCAGGGCATGGTGCTCCATGCAATCGCAGCACTTGGAGAAGGAAGAGGTAGGAGGGCAGAGCCCAAGGCTGGCCTCTGACACGTAGTTTGAGGCTAATTTGTATTGTAGGTGACCCTCTCTTAAAAATAAATATGAACAAATCAATAACCTTCAGATGGTAGTTCAGTTCATAACTTTCCCTTTCTCTAGGTTGGCCTGCTTTCTTGGAAATTTGAAGAAGGGAAAGAAGGAATGAGCACGGGGGAAAGACAGAAAAGCAGGGCCAGATTTTTTCTTCTTTTACAAATATTTTATTAGCTACTTGAAAATGATGTCTTTAAGAAAGAAATATTAAACTTGACCGTATCCACTCATTTCCCTAACTCTGCCTAGATCACCACCGATTTCATACTGGCTCAACATTGTGACCTCAATCTTTTCAAAACTCATTTAGTTCAGTTAGTGCTGTCTGTATGTTTTTGGGTGACCAGGGCATGGTGCTCCATGCAATCGCAGCCATTCACTGGAACATTTGAACCTTTCATAGGGTGCACACTAAAGAAAATGATTTCCCAGCAGCTGTCAGTTACTAATACTTCTCAATTGGGGGTGGGGCTGGGTGACCACTTTCTGGCTCTGTGCTAAGATTTTTGTCTGTCTTCGACTTATACAGGTCTTATGCTGTTACAACTTTGTATAAACTGGAATGCAAAAGTGGATGCTGCTTTATGAAATATTCTTTAAAAATAGATTAAATTCATATACAATTTGATTAGAATTTTTCATGACTTTTTCCTTAATTACTATTATTACATATATTTGTACATATGTATATATAAATGCAACCTGCTAAGTATACTTAGTGTTGGTAGTATGTATGTGTTTAGGGCTGATGACTTGAGATTTGAAAATCTGTAAGGGGCTTATTCCTACAAAATATTGGCTTTGTTTTTTTTTTTTTTTCTTTCAGCAGTCATTAATTGCCTATAACTCTTCATCTATAAGTAAGGTCTTATGAGATTTCCCCTATCCACTCTGAAATAACAGTTGATGTTGCCACTATGCAGGTCTTATTTAGGGTTCTCTGTCCTATATAGGAGATACTGTCTCACCATAGATGTCCTGAACCTCAGGCTCTTTCCTGAGCCTTTAGACGTATCAATTGTAGCTGTGAATTCTCTATGTTTTGACCAGTTGTGGGTTTCTGGGACGGTTTTCATCTGTGGTGGTTTGAACAGGAATCACTCTCATAGACTCATGTGTTTGAATGCTTGGCTCATTGCGAGTGGCACTGTTAAAATATGTGGCCTTGTTGGAGGAAGTGTGTCACTGTGGAGGCAGGCTTTGAGTTTTATTTATTTTAAATTTAATTTTGTTCTTTTGTTTTTTACATATTCACTTTACATCCTGCTCACTACCCCCTCCCAGTTACCCCCTCCCACAGTTCTTCCCCTATGCCCCTGCCCCTTCCCCTCTGAGTGGATAGGGCCCCTTCTGGGTATTTCCCCCATTCTGGCACTTCAAGTCTCTGCAATGCTGGGTGCTTCTTCTTCCACTGAGGCATCCCAGCTAGCAGAATATATCCCCTGAACAGGCAACAGCTTTTGGGATAGCCCCCGTTCCAGTTGTTCAGGACCCATATGAAGGTCAAAAATGTACATCTACACAATGGAATATTATTCAGCTACTAAAAACCAAGATGCCATGAATTTTGCAGGTTTTGAGGTTTTATAAGCTGAAGTCTGGCCAGTGTGACACAGTGTGCTCTGCTGGCCACAGGATCAAGATGTAGAACTTTCAGATCCAGCACCATGTCTGCTCTATGCACTGCCACACTGCTATGATGATAGTGAACTAAATCTCTGAATCTATAAGCCAGCCCCAATGAAGTGTTTTCCTTTATAAGAGTTGCCGTGGTCCTTTGTTCCCTGTCACAACATCTGTGTTCAACTATCCCCTCCTCCAAAACACGTCTTCTTCCCCAACACCATGTTTCTTTTACTTTCCTAGTTTGTACAATTGCTCCATGTCATCGAACTGAACATTTAAAGATTTAGAGATAGGATCCATAAATAAGAGAAAACTTGTAGCATTTGTCTTTCTGGGTCTGGGTTACCTCATTCAGTAAATATTTCTCTAGTTCTATCCATTTATCTGAAAATTTCAGGATTTTAATTTTCTTTGCAGCAGAATACTATTCCATTATGAACAACATTTTCATTGAACATTCAAGATCATCAATTGAAAGATATTTAGGTTGTTCACGTGTTCATGCTATTATGAAAAGAATGCCAATGAACATGGCTGAGTGGGACTATTTACAGTGGAATATTTCATCTTTTGGGAAGATGCCAAGGAGCGGTATCACTGGGTCATATGGTAGATTTAAGTTTTTTTAGCTCTTTGAGAATTCTCCACACTGATATCCAGGACGTCTGCTGCAGTTTTTAATCCCACCAGCAGTGACAGTTTTCTCCTTTCTCCCACATCCCTTCCAGGATTTGTTTTCATGATTTTAACCATTCCAGCTGGGGTAAGAAGAAATCTCAAAGTTATTTTCATTTGCACTTCTCATTCATTCATTTATGGACCAGTTCTTGCCTGCTGTTAGCTGCTATTCCTTTTTTTATTATTATGAAGAATAATTCTTTTTTTAATTAGATATTTTCTTTATTTACATTTCAAATGTTCTCTCCTTTCCTGGTTTCCCCTCTGGAAAAAAAAAACCCATTCCCTCCCCCCACCCCCTGCTAACCGACCCACCCTCTTCTGCTTCCTGGCCCTGACATTCCCCTACACTGGGGCATAGAACCTTCAAAGGATCAAGGGCCTCTCCTCCCATTGATGCCTGACCAGGCCATCCTCTGCTATATATGTAGCTGGAGCCATGAGTCCCACCATGTGTATACTCTTTGGTTGGTGGTTTAGTCCTTGGGAGTTCTGGGGGTACTGGATAGTTCATATTGTTGTTCCTCCTAAGGGGCTGCAAACCCCTTTAGCTCCTTGGGTCCTTTCTCTAGCTCCTCATTGGGTACTCTGTGCTCAGTCCAATGGATGGCTGTGAGCTTCTACTTCTGTATTAGTCGGGCACTGACAGAGCCTCTCAGGAGACAGCTATATCAGACTCTTGTCAGCCACCACTTCCTGGCAACCACAATAGTGGTTGTTTATGGGAAGAATCCCCAGGTAGGGCACTCTCTGGAATGTCCTTCCTTTAGTCTCTGCTCCATACTTTGTCTGTGCAACTCCTTCCATGGGTATTTTGTTCTCCCCTTCTAAGAAGGATTGAAGTATCCACACTTTGGTCTTCCTTCTTCTTGAGTTTCTTGTGGTTTGTGGATTGTATCTTGGGTATTCTGAGCTTTTGGACTAATATCCACTTATCAGAGAATGCATACCATGTGTGTTCGTTTGTGATTGGGTTACCTCACTCAGGATGATATCCTCCAGACCCATCCATTTCCCTAAGAATTTCATAAATTCACTGTTTTTAATAGCTGAGTAGTACTCCATTGTGTAAATGTACCACATTTTCTGTATCCATTTCTCTGTTGAGGGACATCTATTTTTTTTTTCAGCTTCTGGCTGTTATAAATAAGGCTGCTATGAACATAGTGGTGCATGTGTCCTTTTTACATGTTGGAGCATCTTCTGGGTATATGTCCAGGAGTGGTATAGCTGGGTCCTCAGGTAGTACTATGTCCAGTTTTCTGAGGAATTGCCAAACTGATTTCCAAAGTGGTTGTACCAACTTGCAATAGAGGAGTGTTCCTCTTTCTCCACAACCTCTCCTAGCTGCTATTTCTTTAGAGTCAGACCCCTTTAGAGAAAACATGTGATTTATAGAATATAAAAGCCAAAACAAAGCTTCCCCTCTCATAATAAACAGAGCCAAATCAAATTAGGTAGCCAGTTTTTGACCAGCTATGTTTTCAATAGGTCTCTGTGTTTCTAAGCTCTGCTCTGGCTCTATATGTAGAGGGAGCACTCACATGCTACAAATACTATAAATTGCAGTTCTTTGGATGCTCCTGGATTTTTATAGTCATCTATACACAATTTTAGTATACTGCTAAAATTCCCTGGTGCTATGGGTGATCTTTCATGGGTTCAGTTTCTTTTAAGATAAACTATTAATGTTTTCCTGATGGTTCATTTGGCACATGGAGAGAGAGCTCTCTTCACTCTTTTGACAGAAGTGCTATTTATTTCATTTTTCTATTAGTTTTGCTGCTTTTAGCTCATCTAAACATTACCTCTTCGATAGTGTTTTTGAAGTCACCATTATATGGTCCTACAATGGATTGAGTGAACTGTACTTCCTCTATGTAGAGATGGACTGTCTTGGACTCTTTATAAAGAAGTGTCTCCTAAATATCTCATACCCTTCCACCTTTTCTTGAGTAATCTTCAGTGGATGAAAACCTATGGATAATGAACCACCTTTCATAATATTTTAGTATTTTCTGCTTTGGTCTTCAAGCATGTGGGGGTATTCTCTGTGAGTCCAAAGCTTCAGTTGAAAAAGATAACTAGGCCTGTTTGAACATTCTTTAGCTCAACTCTTGATTAAGCAATACACTTTTTTTCAGGGAATAAACAGTAGGTATTCTCCAGTAAATAGCATTTAGCAGAGGTTTACACAAGATCTTGCTCTCTTTTCATCACTTACCTCTGTTTTCTTTTGAGTGTTTATAAGGATAAAATAATTAATATAAAATAATTAACATATTTCATCATTTATCACCTAAGCCATAATTGATACCTGTAGTTAACAAAACACAGAGTACCGGGGAAAAAGCTTGGTAAGATTGCTTAGCCAAGTTGTATGAGATGTGAGATTCCTCACAGGTGAAGAGTCAGAGATTTGAAGAAAACTTCATTTTTATGTTTGATAAAGAATGGACAGTGGTCTAGATAAAAAATTGTAGTCATATGGAGATAAAATGGGAAGATCTTCAAAACATCAAGTAGAGTGAATGTAAGCCGCCTTTCCATCCAGCGGAAATAAGGAGGCAAACACGAGCCCTTCTCCAAGCAGATTTTATTCAGGAACCTTCATTTTTACTTCTTTTTATTAATCTCTCTAATCTCTTCAGTAGTAGTCTCTCTAGTAGTATCTAGTAGTCTCTCTCTATCAGCCTCCCGAGTAGCTGGGACTACAGGCGTGTGCCACCACCGCCTGGCTCATAATAATCCTCCCTCTAACCTCCAGCCTTCACAGGTTAAATACTTTCCCTGGTCCCATTCAGCATCAGCTGCGTGGCAAAGCATAATAGGCTGTGGGAAATCATGCCAGCTTGCATCACAGACTGGAGGCACTCAGCTTCTCCAACTAATGGTTTGATTATCAATGCTCTCTGCTCTGGCCAGAGACCAGGTGTTCAATATATATGTATAGGGTGGCAGCTGCAGCTCCCCACAAGTGAACGTGAGTATTGTATTTTCAAGATTTTTAAGTGTGAAAGATAATTTTTTAATTGGATATTTTACTTATTTACATTTCAAATGCTCTCCCCTTTCTTGGTTTCCTCTCTGCAAGCCTTCTACTCCCCAGTTACCATGCTTCTGGGAGGGTGCTCCCCAGCTCACCTACCTACTCCCTCCTCACTGCCCTAGCATTCCTCTACACTGGGGCATCAAGTGTTCACAGGACCAAGGGCCTCCCTTTCCATTGATGCCAGATAAGACCCCTTCAGCTCCTTCAGTCTTTCTCCTAACTCCCCCATTGGGGTCCCTGTGCTCAGTCCAATGCTTGGCTGTGAGCATCTGCATTGTTATTGGTCAGGCTCTGGCAGAACCTCTCAGGAGACAGCTATATAAGGCTCCTGTCAGCAAGCACTTCTTGGCATCCCCAATAGTGTCTGGGTTTGGTGTCTGTATGTGGGATGGATCCCCAGGTAGGGCAGTCTCTGGATGGCCTTTCCTTCAGTCTCTGCTCCAATCTTTGTCCCTGTATTTCCTTTAGACAGGAGCAATTCTGGGTTAAAATTTTGGAGATGGATGAGTGGTTCCAGCCCTCAACTGGGGAGCCATGCCTAACCCCTGGATATGATCTCCACAGGTTCTCCTTTGTGGGGTATTTCAGTTAATGCCAGACTCAGGAGTCCTGGTAAGCTCTTGCTTTCCTGGCATCTGGGAGTTTCTGGTTGCTACCCCCAGTTTCCCCATCCTTCATTGCTATACACCTCTGTTCAATTTCCTGACCCTGTGTACATTTCCTCCATCTCCTCCCATACTTGATTCTTCCCCCTCATTTCTTCTCCCCCTCTTCTCTTTTTCCCAAGTCCTTCCCATTCTGTATTTTCCTTGATTATTTTGTTCCCCTTTCTAAGTAGGACTGAAGCATCTACTCTTTGGTCTTCCTTTCTCTTGAGCTTCATATGGTCTGTGAGTTGTATCATGGGTATTCCATACTCTTTGCCTAATATTCACTTCTTAATGAGTAGATACCATGTGTGTTCTTTTGTGACTTAGTTACCTCACTCAGGATGATATTGCCTAGACTCATCCATTTGCCTGTGAATTTCATGAAGTCATTGTTTTTAATAGCTGAGTAGTATTCCATTGTGTAAATGTACCATATTTTCTGTATCCATTTTTCTGTTGATGGACACCCGGGTTGTTTCCAGCTTTTGGCTATTATAAATAAGGCTACTATGAACATAGTGGATCATGTGTTTTTGTTATATGTTGGAGAATCTATGGGTATATGCCCAGGAGTGGTATAGGTGGTTCCTCAGATACTAGTATGTCCAATTTTCTGAGGAACCTCCAAATTGATTTCCAGAGTGGTTGTACCAGCTTGCAATCCTACCAGCAATGGAGAAATGTTCCTCTTTCTCTACAACCTTGCCAGCATCTGCTGTCACCTGAGTTTTTTTTATCTTAGCCATTCTGACTGGTGTGAGGTGGAATCTCGGGGTTGTTTTGATTTGCATTTCCCTGATGACTAAGGATGTTGAACATTTTTTAAGGTGCTTTTCGGTCATTCGAATTTCCTCAGTTGAGAATTCTCTGTTTAGTTCTGTTCCCTATTTTTTAATAGGGTTATTTGGTTCTCTGGAGTCTAACTTCTTGAGTTCTTTGTATATATTGGATATTAGCCCTCTATTGGATATAAGATTGTTAAAGATCTTTTCCTAATCTGTTGGTTGCCATTTTGTCCTATTGACAGTGTCCTTTGCCTTACAGAAGCTTTGCACTTTTATGAGGTCCCATTTATCAATTTCTGATTTCAGAGTATAAGCCATTGGTGTTCTGTTCAGGAAAAGTTCCCCTGTACCCATGTGTTCGAGACTCTTCCCCACTTTTTCTTCTATTAGATTCAGCGCATCTGGTTTTATGTGGAGGTCCTTGATCCATTTGGACTTGAGCTTTGTACAGAGAGATAAGAATAGATCAGTTTGAATTCTTCTACAAATTGACCACAAGTTGAAACAGCACCATTTGTTGAAAATGCTGTCTTTTTTTCCACTGGATGGTTTTAGTTTGTTTGTCAAAGATCAAGTGACCATAGTGTGTAGGTTGATTTCTGGATCTTCAATTCTATTCCATTGTTCTACCTGCCTGTGTCTGTACCAATACCAGGCAGTCTTTATCACTATTGCTCTGTAGTATAGCTTGAGGTCAGGGATGGTGATTCCCCCAGATGCTCTTTTATGGTCAAGAATAGTTCTCACTACCCTGGGTTTTTTGTTATGCCAAATGAATTTGGGAATTGCCCTTTCTTTTTTTCCTTTTTCTTTTTTTTATTAGATGTTTTCTTTATTTACAATATCTCCTTTCCCAGGTCCCCCTCCAATAAAATAAAATAAAATAAAATAAAATAAAAAAGCCAAAACTAAACTAAACTAAACTAAACTAAAATAAAAAAGCCAAAACTAAAACAATCCCCTGTTTCCTTCCCCTCTCCCCCTGCTCACCATCCCACCCCCTCCTGTTTACTGGCCCTGGCATTCCCCTTCACAGGGCCAAGGTCCTCTCCTCCCATTGATGACTGACATGGCCACCCCTTTCTAACTCTGAAGAGTTGAGCTGGAATTTTAATGGGGATTACATTGAATCTGTAGATTGCTTTTGCAAAATGGCCATTTTTACTATGTTAATCCTGCCAATCCAGGAGCATGGGAGATCTTTCATCTTCTGAGATATTCTTCAATTTCTTTCTTCAGAGAGTTGAAGTTCTTGTCAGACAGATCTGTCATTTGCTTAGTTAGAGTCACACCAAGGTATTTTGTATTGTCACTATGGTGAAGGGTGTTTTTCCCCTAATTTCTTTTTCAGCCAGCTTATCCTTTGAGTAGAGGAAGGCTACTGATTTGTTTGAGTTAATTTTATATCCAACCACTTTACTGAAGTTGTTTATCAGCTAGGAGTTCTCTGGTGGAATTTTTGGGAATCACTTAAGTATTCTGTCATATCATCTGCAAATAGTGATATTTTGGTTTCTTCCTTTCCAATTTGTATCCCTTTGACCTCCTTTTGTTGTCTAATTACTCTGACTAGGACTTTGAATACTATATTGAATAGGTAGGGACAGGTGGGCAGACTTGTTTAGTCCCTGATTTTTGCTTCAAGTTTCTCTCTATTTAGTGTGATGTTGGCTACTGGTTTGCTGTATATTGCTTTAACTATGTTTAGGTATGGGCCTTGAATTCCTGATCTTTCCAAGACTTTTATCATGAAGGCGTATTGAATTTTGTCAAATGCTTTCTCAGCATCTAAAAAGATGACCATGTGGTTTTATTCTTTGAATTTGTTTATACAGTGGATTACTTTATTGGATTTCTGTATATTTAACCATACCTGCATCTTTGGGATGAAGCCTATTTGATCATGATAGATGATTGTTTTGATGTGTTCTTGGATTCAGTTTGCAAGAATTTTATTGAGTATTTTTTACATCGATATTCTTAAGGGAAATTAGTCTGAAGTTAACTTTCTTGGTTGAGTCTTTATGTGGTTTAGGTATAAGTGTAATTGTGGCTTCACAGAATGAGTTGTGTAGTCTTCCTTCTGTTTCTATTTTGTGGAATAGTTTGAAAAGTATTGGTATCAGGTCTTCTTTGAAAGTCTCATAGAATTCTGCACTAAACCCATCTGGTCCTTGGGTTTTTTTGGTTGGGAGACTTTTAATGACTGCAGCTATTTCTTTAGGGATTATGGAACTCTCTAGATGGCTAATCTGATCCTGGTTTAACTTTGTCACCTGGTATCTGTCTAGAAAATTGTCCATTTCATCCAGATTTTCCATTTTTGTTGAGTATAGTCTTTTGTAGTAGGATCTGAAATGCTCTTTTTTTTTAAACTTTCCTTGGTTTCCTTTGTTATGTCTCCCTTTCCATTTCTGATTTTATTAATTTGGATATTATCTCTGTGCCCTGTGGTTAGGCTGGCCAATAGTTGATCTATCTTTTTGATTTTCCCAAAGAACCAGCTCCTGGTTTGATTGATTCTTTGTATAGTTCTTTTTGTTTCTACTTGGTTGATTTTAGCCCTGAGTTTGATTATTTCTACTCTCTACTTTTCTTGGGTATATTTGCTTCTTTTTGTTCAGGAGCTTTCAGGTGTGCTGTCAAGCTGCTAGTGTATGCTCTCTCTAGTTTCTTTTTTTGGAGGTACTCAGAACTATGAGTTTAATTCTTACCACTGCTTTCATTGTGTCCCATAAGTTTTGGTATGATGTGCCTTCATTTTCATTAAATTCTAAAATGTCTTTAATTTCTTTCTTTATTTCTTCCTTGACCAAGTTATCACTGTGTAGAGTGTTGTTCAGCTTCCATGTGTATGTGGGGTTTCCGTTGTTTTTGTTGTTGTTGAAGACCAGCCTTAGTCTGCGATGATAGGATGCATGGGATTATTTCAATCTTCTTATATCTGTTGAGGCCTATTCTGTGACCAATTATATGGTCTGTTTTGGAGAAGGTGCCATGAGGTGCGGAGGAGAAGGCATATACCTTTGTTTTAGGATGAAAAGTTCTATAGATATCTGTTAAATCCATTTGGTCCATAACGTCTGTTAGTTTCACTGTGTCTCTGTTTAATTTGTGTTTCCATGATCAGTCCATTGCTCAAGTGGGATGTTGAAGTCTCCCACTCTTATTGTGTGAGGTGCAATGTGCGCTTTGAGTTTTAGTAAAGTTTTTTTTTATGAA
Source organism: Mastomys coucha (assembly GCF_008632895.1). Taxonomy (NCBI): domain Eukaryota; kingdom Metazoa; phylum Chordata; class Mammalia; order Rodentia; family Muridae; genus Mastomys; species Mastomys coucha. Next base: position 21,835,915 of record NW_022196913.1, on the reverse strand, counting down.
TGTGGGTGCCCTGGCATTTGGATCATAGATGTTCAGAATTGAGGGATCATCTTGGTAGATTTTTCCTTCCTTATCTTCAATAACTTTTGGTTGAAATTCGATTTTATTCAATATTAGAATGGCTACTCTAGCTTGTTTCTTGGGACCATTTGTTTGGTAAATATTTTTTTCTAGCCTTTTACTCTAAGGTAGTGTCTGTCTTTGTCCCTGAGGTATGTTTCCTGTATGTTGCCAAATGCTGGGTCCTGTTTACGTATACAGTCTGTCTATGTCTTTTTATTGCGGAATTGAGTCCGTTGATGTTGAGATATTAAGGAAAAGTGACTGTTATTCCTGTTACTTTTGTTTTTAGAGGTGGAATTATGTTTATGTGGCTATCTTCTTTTGAGTTTGTTGAAAGATTACTTTCTTTCTTTTTTGAGAGTGTAGTTTCCCTCCTTGTGTTGGCATTTTCTATCTATTATCCTTTGTAGGACTGGATTTGTGGAGAGATATTGTGTAAATTTGTTTTTTTCATGGAATATCTTGGTTTCTCTGTCTATGGTAATTGAGAATTTTGCTGGGTATAGTAGCCTAGGCTGGCATTTGTGTTCTCTGAGGGTCTCTATGCCATCTGCCCAGGATCTTCTAGCTTTCATAGTCTCTGGTGAGAAGTCTGGTGTAATTCTGATAGGCCTGCCTTTATGTTACTTGACTTTTTTCCTTTACTGCTTTTAATATTTTTTCTTTGTTTTGTGCATTTGTTGTTTTGATTATTAAGTGACAGGAAGAATTTCTTTTCTGGTCCAATCTCTTCTGAGTTCTGTAGGCTTCTTGTATGTTCATGGGCATCTCTTTCTTCAGGATAGGGAACTTTTCTTCTATAATTTTGTTGAAGATATTTACTGGCCTTTAGGTTAGGAATCTTCACTCTCTTCTATACCTATTATCCTTAGGTTTAGTCTTCTCATTGTGTCCTGGATTTCCTGGGTGTTTTGGGTTAGGAGCTTTTTTGCATTTTGCATTTTCTTTGACTGTTGTGTCAATGTTTTCTGTGGTATCTTCTGCACCTGAGATTCTCTCTTCTACCTTTTTTATTCAGTTAGTGATGCTTGCATATAAGACTCCTGACCTCTTTCCTAGACTTCTATCTCCAGGGTTGTCCCCCTTTGTGATTTCTTTGTTTCTAGGTCCATTTTTATATCCCAGATGGTTTCTTTCAATTCCTTCACCTGTTTGGCTATGTTTTCCTGTAATTCTTTAAGGGATTTTTATGTTTCCTCTTTAAGGGCTTCTAGCTGTTTACCTGTGTTCTCTTGTATTTCTTTGAGGGAGTTATTTATGTCCTTCTTAAAGTCCTCTATCATCATCATGAAATATGATTTTTAATCAGAGCCTTGCTTTTCTGATGTGTTGGGGTATCCAGGGCTTGCTAAGGTGGAAGAACTGGGTTCTGATGATGCCAAGTAGCCTTGGTTTCTGTTGCTTATGTTGCTCTTGCCTCTTGCCATCTGGTTATCTCTGGTGTTAGGTTGTCTTGCTGTCTCTGACTGTAAGCCTGAGTGTCAGCACTCCTGGGAGACTACTTCTCTTTCTATAGAGAGCTATGTGGCACAGGTCCGGTCCAGGGCACATATGGAAACCAGAAGGATCCTGATCCAGGCTGTTCTGTTGTTTCAGTGCCCTGATGGCTCTGGGAAGGTCCCTCCTTGGCCAGGAATTTGAGCAGAAATGGTGATCTCATGTGTGTCAGCACAGACATGCTCTCTCTTAGATGGACTAAGGTATGGAGAGCTCTGGCACAGGTCAGCTCCATGCGGATGGAAACCAGAAGGATTCTGTCAACAAGTTAATATTTAATATTATAAAATATTTTCAGTAACTTAACAAAAATTTCAACTATTTAAACCCAAGTGGAATATAACTTTTCCATATTCCATATTTCAAAATGAGTATTTTTCTCCAACAGTAAAGATGATATTGAGGTTCTTCCGTGTATTAAGACTGTTGTGAGAAATATTTATTAAGACTATTGTGATACTGTGATAGTTTTCCTATAAATTATGAGCTTAAGCTCTACTGGACTATAATTTACATGGTAGTGCGTGTTTGTAATCCTAGCACTTGGAAGTCTGTGCTTCATTGCAAGGTTCAAGGGCTGAGGCTGGAGCTCAGGGATGTAGTGCTTGCTGAGCGTAAGTGAGGCTCTGACTTCTATCCCCGCTTCACAGGCAACATGCCCTGTACCTTCCCCACACCCTGTAATAACAAAACCCTACTGGACTATGAATAAAATAATTCTTTCTTATGTTAAAAAGGAAATTGTTCTTCTTAAATGAGTTATCAGCTGTTGTCAGGAAAATATTTTATGATGAAAGTTTATAAATGTGGGACTTTACTCCATTTCTGCATACTTTTCTTTTTCTTATTGTATGATTATTGCAAGAGAAATGCAAGAGGAAAAGAGAAAATTGAGCCTTCTTCCTACATGCTCTGAAACTCTAGCTATTTTAGGACCAAAACATACACATATACACACACATACACATACACACACACACACCTCATTCTTCAGAATAAATTGGATTGATATTTAGTGTCTAACTTCTGATATATGGGTACAATAGTTCACAGTTTAATAAATCTCTTAGAGGGGTTAGGGGCGTGGCTCAGTAGGTAAAAGCACTTGTTATGCAAAGTAGGAACTCTTTGGTTCCCTCAACAAGCATGTAAAATCTGGGTGTGGTGGCATACTTCTTTAATTCCACTCCTCAGGTGATGAAGACAAGCAAAACATGGGACACACTGGTTAGCCAGTATAGATGAATCAGTGAACTCCAGGTTCACAGAGAGACTTTGTCTTAAAAAAATGAGGTGGAGATAAACAGAGACATCTGACATCAACTTCCTTTCTCTATACCTGCCTGTATGGGTGAGTATATGTGAAAACTCCCCACTCCCCGAAAAAGAATCTTGTCGAAATTAGGGACCAGAAAAAGGAAAAGATGACAATTTTAGTTAATGCAAAAGTAGTAATTATTTTAAAATCTTTATAAATTGAATGTCTCACAGATTGTAACAAATAAATGTGCCAAGGCTTAGCCATCTTCCAAGAACTCTGTCATCAGAACTAAATAATTTCCCTTTATAGTAATAAGCCTGGGGAAAAATCCATAATTTAAAAGAAGCAATGATAGATAGGAAATTTTATACTTAAAGGGATAAAGAACAAATGTCAAAATTTAGATAGCATTTTTCATGGATGCTAATTTTTTTCCATTCTTTCAATAGTATTCTAAGCCAGCAACACAGTACTACAGTACCATCTTAGCCCTTTATTTGAACCACAGCATATTTATTCACAAGGTCAAAAGTATATAGAACTCTTATTCTATCTATCTATCTATCTATCTATCTATCTATCTATCTATCTATCTATCTACCTATCTATTACCTACCTACCTTCTATCTATCCACACTCAGGAATGTTCTGGCTCCAGTTGCAGAACCAGGGATATGCATTTGTGGAGACTGTAACCCCAACAAAAGTTTCACAAGTGAAAAAATAGCAAAGCTAAAAATACTGGCAGAAAGTTGATTATGAGAAAGTTTAGTCTAACAAACAACTTGTTAAAAATAGGCAAAGGTTTTGAATACACATTTCTCTAAAGAAAATGCACAGATGGCTAACAAGTACAAGGAAAGATGTTCAATATTATTAGCAATCAAATAATGCTTAGTAGAGACATCTAAATCAAGAGAATGGGAGATATACGCTTCATTCCTACTAGAATGGCTACAAAAGGAAGTAGGATGGGTAGAGAGGTAGAAAGAAGAGTTGATAGGGATCTGGAGAAACTAGAGTCCCTGTTGAGTATTAGGGTGGAGTATCGGCAATCCCAGAACTTGAGAGGCTTTGGCAGGGGAATCAGCAGTCTGAGGTTAGCCCAGGTAGCATTACAAACCCTGTCTCAAAACTAATATTGGGAACTTTGTACACACACGCATACACCCCCCCCACTCACACATAGGCATGCATGTACACATACATACACACACACACAGAAGCATATATATGTACACATAGAAGGAAGTATTATTCAGCTAAAAAGGAAACTGAAGAATATGTAACAAAACAGATGAGCTTTAAAGATATTATGCCAAGTGAAATCAAGACAATCAAGAGAATCAAGAGAAGAGATAGATACTATTTGAACCTGTCTATATATGGTATCCAGAGCAGTCAAATTCATTGAGAGAGTAGAGTAGTGGTTGCCATGGCCTGGAGGAGAGTGGAATAGGGAATTGTTTACCAGGTACAGGTTTGGAGGGTTAAAGACCTATGGAAATGATGTGAATCACCACATCAATAACCCAGCAGCGTGAATGTACTTCATGCCCATGGATGGTGTACTTTTAAAAAGTAAAGAGCAGTAGAGACTAGTCCAGTCTGTGATGAATACTGAGAGACATTTGGATTACTGTGACATACCATTAAGCCATGTTTTAACAAATGTTTAATGACTGGGTATTGCATAGATAAACAGGCTTTTTTCCAATAACAAATTGCTACTTAATGGGAGGAGAGGCCCTTGATCCTGTGAAGCTCCTATGCCCAAGTGTAGGGGAATGTCAGGGCTAGGAAGCAGGAGTGGGTGGGTTGGTAAGCAGGGGGAGGGAGGGAGAGAACAGGGTTTTTTTTTTCCCCCCAGAGGGGAAACTGGGAAAGGAGATATCATTTGAAATGTAAATAAAGAAAATATCTAATAAAAAAGAAAATGAAAAAAATATAAAAAAAAAAAAACAAAAAACCAAATTGATTGCTACTTATGTATACAAATTAAATGTACTTTACCTCAAGAGTCTGATCTTTTGTTTCAACATAAAGGTTAAGCACAGTATTAGTCATGCAGCTGACACTTGTTTGTTGCTAAATAATGGCCAATATTTCAAGTTTGGGGCCAATATTTTATTTATATACTGATTTATGTTTTCAGATGGATTCTTGTTGCTGTTGATCTTATTTAACATTCATTTTTCTTAGCTTTTTTTAAATTAGATATTTTCTTTATTTACATGTCATGTGATATCTCCTTTCCCATTTTCTCCTCTGAAAAAAAGAAAAACAAAAAACAAAAAAACCTTTGTCCTAAGGGGCTGCAAACCCTTCACCTCCTTGGGTCCTTTCTCTAGCTCCTTTATTGGGAACCCTATGCTCAGTCCAATGGATGGCTGTGAGCCTCTACTCCTGTATTAGTTGAGCACTGGCAGAGCCTCTCAGGAGACAGTTATATCAGGCTCCTGTCAGCCAGCACTTGCTGGTATCCGCAATAGTGTCTGGATTTGATGATTGAATATGGGAAGGATTCCCAGGTGGAACAGTCTCTGGATTGTCCTTCCTTCATGAGACAGGGTTTCTCTGTGTATCCCTGGCTGTCCCGGAACTCACTCTATAGACCAGGCTGACCTCAAACTCAGAAATCTGCCTGCTTCTGCTCACTTATGACAAAGAACAATATGAACTAACTAGTACCCTCAGAACTCCCAGGTACTAAACCATTGTACTGGCTGGTTTTGTGTGCCAACTTGACACAGGCTGGAGTTATCACAGAGAAGGGAGCTTCAGTTGCAGAAGTGCCTCCATGAGATCCAGCTGTGGGACATTTTCTTAATTAGTGATCCCAAGTTCTAGGATTAAAGGCGTGCGCCACCACTGCCCAGCTTTTCTAACATTCTTTGTAATAATTTGTCATTTCTAATATTGTCTACACAATTCTTAATTATTGAGGAAAAAGAATTCATAGTAACACTTTCTGATAAGAACTGCCTGGTATGATAAATCGATACCATGATTGCTGGGTTTACTTTAAAATGGAAATAGATGATATACTGCCCAGCCCTTCCACTGGTGGTAACTCTGGGACTGTTTGTCATCTGAGTCTGGAGTTCTAACCAAAAATTTAATTAGCAATTCCCAGATCTCTTTTTCCTGCCTCTGTCCCCTTTCAGCTAGCTGACCAACCAGTAAATGTATAGAACAACAGGAAAAATGAGTCATAAAAGCTTCAGGGGACAGACCAAATGATATATAAAGGCAGGCCTATTAGAATAACTTCTGATGTTCCAATGGAGTTTCCAAAAGCCAGAAAGACCTAGCTCTAGACTGATATACTGTGGGCTCTGAAAGAGCACAGATGCCAACCCAGAATACCCAGAAAGAGGAATAGTGAGAGTGCAAGAGTGGCAAGCTTATCAATTATAATAGAAGGAGAAAGAAAAATATTTTAGGATAAAAACAAATTTAAGCAACTTCTGCCTACTAATGTATTTCTACAGATGACACTAAAGGGCAGTTGTCAGTCTGAAGAGTGTGTTAGCTATACTCAATAGGACCTGATGTATAAACAACCCCAAAACGATTAATGAAAGGAGGTTTAAAAAACAATAACAACATTACAACAAAATAACGTGAATTAATACATACTGTTCTGCAATAACTTTCAATATCAATAGTTTGAATACCCAATTAGAAGTCACAGATTTAGAGATCAGATTAGAGTCTTCATTTTTCTCTTGCCTCCAAGAACCACTCCTACCATCAAGAACAGACACCACCTTTGGGTAAAAGGATAGAAAAGGTATTTGAAGCAAATAGAGTCAAGAAGCAAATGGACAGAGGTGTTTTTATATCTGACAAAGTAGACTTAAAACCAAGACTAATCAGAAGAGATAGGGAAGGACACTCCATACATATTACAGAAAAAAAATCTGTCAAGAGGATATTATAATTCTAAACATTTATGCTTCAAATACATGGGCACCTTGTTTTATAAAATAAGCACTATTACATTTAAGATCACATATTGACCCTCTCACAGTGATGGTTGATAATTTCATTACCTTATTCTCACTAATATGCAGGTTATACAGACAAAAACCAACTAAGCAACCAACGAACCAACCAATCAGCCAGCTAGCCAACCAACCAACCAACCAACCAACCAAAAACCCCAACCAAGCCCTCAAATACCCACCCCCCCAAAAAAAACTCTGGAGTTAATAAACACAATAAATCAAATGGACATAAAACACACCTATAGTATATATCAGGCAAACAGAAGAATGCATGTTCTTTTCAGCACCCCATGGTACTTTCTTTCAAACTGACAGCTTATTAAGACACAAAGCAAACCCGAACCAAAAGTATACAAACTCATGGAAGATAAACAAGTCACTATTGAATGAAAATTGGGTCAAGACAGGAATCAAGAAGGAAATTAAAAACTTATTAGAATTGATTGAAAATGAAAACACAACATACCCAAACTTATGGGATAAAATGAAGGCCGTTTTAAGAGGAACACTCTTGAGTGTCTACATCAAAAACCTACTAATAATTTAATGATACAGTTGAAAGCTTTAGGAAAACAAGAAACAACACTGCAAAATAGTGAATGGGAAAAATAATCAAGCTCACAGCTGAAATTAACAAAATAGAAGCAACTATATCAGCAACAACAAAACAACAACAGTGAAATGAATAGCTGTTACTTTGAAAAAATAAACAGGATTTATTTAGCCAAACTAACCAGATGAAAGAGAAGATCCAAATTAATTAAATTAGAGATGAAAGGGTGATACCACATCTAATACCAAAGAAATTCAGAGAATGATGTGATATGTTATAAAAATCTGCATGCTACCAAACTGGAAAACTTAAAAAGTAGATGAACGTCTTAATATAAAAGACTTGACAACGTTAAATCAACATGTAATAAACAATTTAAACAGACCTATAACTATAATAAATCAAAGCAATAATTAAAAATCTCTCAACTAAAAATGGCAATTTACAGCAAGTCCACCAACAACATCATTTTAAATGTGGAGAAACTCAAAGCATTTTTACTATAATCATGAAAAAGACAAAAATGTTCAACTCTCCATACCTATTCAATACAGAGTTCAAAGTCTTACCTAGAGCTGTAAAACAACAGGAGATGATTAAGGGGATACAAATAGGAAAAGAACTCAAAGTATTATTTTGTACATAAAAATATATTACCCTAAAGGTATTACCAGGGATCCTCTATGCCTGATAAATACTTTCAAAAAAAAAGTAGCAGAAAGATTCAAAATTGTGGTGCGGTGATTTGTGTGCAGGGAGCTTGGTCAGTGGTCGAGCTCAGGCTTAGAACCCCAGAGACCTGGCAGGTGACCTTCACCTGCAAGGGATAGCAGGTTTTCGGCTACGCCGCTTGGGCCCCTGGTTCCTGTTGAAGCTACAACCTCCCACAGGCCTCCATCCCTGCAGATAGGTGTGTGGCCATCATGTAAATAAGGTTTCCCAAGCTCTCAGACCAAGCAAATGAGAAGTACCTGCTGTCAGACCTGACCCACCCCAAAACTGTATATAAGAATCCTATCTGGAAGGATTAAAGGTGTGTGAGAACTACCCCCTTGTTCGAAAGGGTCTGTCATAACAGCTGTAACACTAGGGAAGAGGTCTGCTCTCCTGAAGCTCTGTCGTACTCCCCACTGGCTAGCAGCGGAAGAGGCGGAAACAACTTCTCTTTGTTTGCACTCGTTTTCCTTTGCATCAACTCTCGAACCCAAGCCAGAGAGATCTCTGTCGAAAGCCTCCGGTATTAGGCCCACAAAATGAACACATAACATCGAATAATCTTTCTACACACAAGTGACAAACATGCTGAGAAAGGAATCAGGCAAACACTACCTTTTACAATAGCCTCAGAAAATATCTTAGAATATGCTAACCCAACATGTGAAAGGCTTATATAATAAAAGCTTTGAGACACTGAAGAAAGAAATTAGAGAAGATGTCAGAAGATGGAAAGAAACAGCATATTTATGGACTGGTAGAATTAATAATATGAAAATGACTATCCTACTAAATCAATTCAGGACAATACCATCAATAAAAAAAAATTCACAGGGGCTGGAGAGATGGCTCAGAGGTTAAGAGCACTGACTGCTCTTCCAGAGGTCCTGAGTTCAAATCCCAGCAACCATATGGTGGCTAATAGCTATCTGTAATGGGATGGGATGCACTCTTCTGGTGTGTCTGAAGACAGCTACAGTGTACTCATATAAAAAATTAAAGTAAAATCTTAAAAAAAAAAAAAGACAAAGGCTGGGCAGTGGTGGCACATGCCTTTAATCCCAGCACTTGGGAGGCAGAGACAGGCGGATTTCTGAGTTTGAGGCCAGCCTGGTCTACAGAGTGAGTTCCAGGACAGCCAGGGCTATACAGAGAAACCCTGTCATGAAAAAAACAAACAAACAAACAAAAAATCTCACAGATATTGAGAAAATAATCATGTTTCATACAGAAACATAGACAACTCTGGATAGATAAAACAATCCTGAATAGTAAAAGAACTGCAGGGTGTATCAGAACTGTAGATTTCAAGTTGTTTTACAGATCAAATAACAAAACCCAGCATGGTATTTGCATTAAAACAGAGATGTTGATCAATGGGATTGAAGATCCAGACATAAGACACTCCCAGACACCATCTGATTTTTAGCAAAGATGCAAAATATACACTCTAGAGGAAAGACAGCATCTTCAACAAATAATTTTGATCAATCTGCATGGTTGTGTGTAGAAGAATGAAAATAGTTCCTATCTACTACCCCTGTGCAAAACTCAACTAAACGTGGATCAAGTACCTTAACATGAGACCAGATACCATGAATCTGATAGAAGGTAAAGTAGGGAATAGACTTGAACTCATTGGCATAGGAAAGACTTTCTGAATAGGACTACAAAAGTTCCAGCATTAATAAATGGTACCTCATGAAGTAAAAATCTTTATGTACAGCAAAGGACATTATTATTTGAAAAAAGAGACAGCCTGCAAAATAGGATTTTTTTCTTTTTACCAATTTGACATTTGATAGAGGACTAGTATCTAGAATATACAAAGAACTATTAAAAAAATACTAACCTGAACATCAAAACTCCATAAACAAACGTTAAATATGAAGTCTAAAAGATGAAATACAAAGAGCTGAGAAATATTTAAAAATGGTCAATATCATTAGCCATCAGTGAAATGCAACTTAAAACTTCTTGGAAATTTAATCTTACCCTAATCAGAATGGCCAAGATCAATAAAAGAAAGTTTTATTTGTATATGGTTGTGAGGATTCACGGAAAGGATTCATTGCTAGTAGGAGTTCAACTGAAGTAGATATGATGGAAATCCGTGTGGAGGTTCCCCAGAAAGCTCAAAGTAGATCTACCACCAGCCCCAGCTGTACCTCTCTTGACTTGCTCAGCCCACAGTCATTGCTGCTCTGTATTCGTAATAAAGAGCAAATAACCTTGATAGAAACTGTAAACAACCTTGATGTCCCTCAATGGATGAATGGATAATGAAAACATGATACATTTACACAATAGAAGATTATTCAGATGTTAAGAAAACTGACACCATAAAATTTACAGGTAAATAGATGAAGCTAGAAGCAGTCTTCCTGAACGAGGTAACCAAGACTAAGGAAGACAAACATCGCATGGCTTCTCTTATTTGTAGGTGTTAGCTTTTAAGATTTAGATGTATGTGCTTCAATTAGAATGACCACTGAGATTAGGTAGCTGCTATGGGATCAGGGATGAGGAGGGAATCCTTTAAGGAAGGGGAAATAGAATATGGTGCTCTACAGGGATAAAAGTGAATGGGAGAACAGTATAAGGTAGTGAACACTAATGCTAATGGCCTTTTGAAAAGCCATACAGAAAATTACTACTGTAGAAGCTTCCTAAATATATGCATAAATAAAATAGAATTAAGTGCAATTACCAACTGATGGGAGAGATAGTAATGCAACTAGATACCAAGTGCTACCAAATAAAACCTCCAGTGGTATACCAAGAATGGATTGCATCATTTTGAGTTATTGGCTAAAGAATTTCCATAGACCCCACTGCAAACATTACAGACTGTTGTAGGTTCTATTGTTTACTGCCCCCTCCCCCAATCTCATGGTAAGACCCTATTCCTGAAGACACCCTCCAACTTCTCATAAAACATGAAGATGTTGAGCTGGTGCCCAACTATGAGCTTCACTCTTAGGGAATATGGATTCATATCGCTGGAGGGTACTGTATATGCTACCATAGGAGTAAGGTAATCACCAGTCTCACACAGCTATAGACCTCTCTCTCTCTCTCTCTTTCTTTCTTCCTTTCTTTTTTTCACAGAGGCAAGATGTTTGATGGCTACTGCTACACAGATTAATAGGTGCTTTAGAGCTTAGACCAAGAGCAAGTGGTTTACTTTTTGGTGGCTCTCTCTTTTTTTAAATTATATTTTTTTTTTAAATTGGATATTTTATTTGTTTACATTTCAAATGTTATCCCATTTCCTGGTTTCACCTCTGCAACCCCCCTATCCCACCCTCTGTCACTCTGTTTTTATTAGGGTGCTCACCACCCACCCACTCCTGCCTCACCATCTTAGCATTCCTTTACACTGAGGCATCAAGCCTTCACAGGACCAAGGGCCTCCCCTCCCACTGATGCCAGATAAGGCTCCTCAGCTCCTTCAGTCTTTCCCCTAACTCCTCCATTGGAGTCCCTGTGCTCAAGCTGATGGTTGGCTGTGAGCATCCACATCTGTATTGGTCAGTATCTGGAAGATCCTCTCAGGAGACAGTTGTATCAGGCTCCTGTCAGCAAGCACTTATTGGCATCCCCAATAGTTCTGTATATGGGATGGATCCCCAGGTGGGGCAGTCTCTGGATGCCTTTCCTTCAGTCTCGGCTCCAATCTTTGTTCCTGTATTTCCTTTAGATAGGAGCAATTCTGGGTTAAAATTTTGGAGATGGGTGGGTGGTCCCATCCCTCAACTGGGGGCCATGCCTAACCCCTGGATATGATCTCGACAGGTTCTCCATCCTCTTTGTGGGGGTATTTCAGTTAATGTTATCCCCTTGAGGTCCTGGGAGGCTCTTGCTTTCCTGGCTTCTGGGACTTTCTGGTTGCCACCCATAATTCCCCATCCCCCATTGCTACACAACTCTGTTCAATTTCCTGCCCATGTGTACATTTCCTCCATCTCCTCCCATACCTGATTCTTCTCCTCCATTTCCTCTCCCCCTCTTCTCTTCCTCCCAAGTCCTTCCCACCCTCTACTTCACTTGATTATTTTGTTCCCCCTTCTAAGTAGGACTGAAGCATCTGCTCTTTGGTCTTCCTTCCTCTTGAGCTTCATATGGTCTGTGAGTTGTATCATGGGTATTCCATACTCTTTGCCTAATATTCACTTATCAGTGAGTAGATAGCATGTGTGTTCTTTTGTGACTGAGTTACCTCACTCAGGATGATATTTTCTAGATCTGTCATTTGGCTGCGAATTTCATGAAGTCATTGTTTTTAATAGCTGAGTAGTATTCCATTGTGTAAATGTACCACATTTTCTGTATCCATTTCTCTGTTGAGGGACATCTGGGTTCTTTCCAGCTTCTGGTTATTATAAATATGGCTGCTATAAACATAGTGGAGCATATGTCCTTATTACATGTTGGAGCATCTTCTGGGTATATGCCCAGGAGCTGTATAGCTGGGTCCTCAGGTAGTTATTATGTCCAATTTTCTGAGGAACTGCCATACTGATCACCAGAGTGGTTATACCAGCTTGCAATCCTACTAACAATGGGAGAATTTTCCTCTTTCTCCACATCCTTGCCAGCATCTGCTGTCACCTGAGTTTTTGATCTTAGCCATTATGACTGGTGTGAGGTGGAATCTCAGGGTTGTTTTGATTGGCATTTCCCTGATGACTAAGGATGCTGAACATTTCTTTAGGTACTTTTTGACCATTCGGCCATTCGGTATTCCTCAGTTGAGAATTCTCTGTTTAGCTCTGTTCCCCACTTTTTAATAGGGTTATTTGGTGCTCTGGAATCTAACTTCTTGAGTTCTTTGTATATATTGGTTACCAGCCTTCTGTCAGATGTAGGATTGATAAAGATCTTTTCCCAATCTGTTGGCTATTGTTTTGTATGTTTATTTATTGGAGAATTGAGTCCATTGATGTTAAGAGATATTAAGGACTAGTGATTGTTAGAGGTGGAATCATGTTTGTGTGGCTATCTTCTTTTGGGTTTGTTTAAAGAAGATTACTTTTATGCTTTTTCTAGGGTGTAGTTTCCCATCTTGTGTTGGAGTTTTTAATCTATTATCCTTTGTAGGGCTATATTTGTGGAAAGGTATTGTGTGAATTTTTTTTCATGGAATATACTGTTTTTTCCATCTATTGTAATTGAGGGTTTTGCTGGGTATAGTAGTCTGGACTGTCATTTGTGTTTTCTTAGGGTCTGTGTGACATCTGCCCAAGATCTTCTATGCTGCGGACCGGGATTTCTTACGGGGTCCCTTGTTCCGCAGGACGAGGGGTTCTGGCCAGGTGTGCACGGG
>NW_022196913.1:21809787-21822434 GCF_008632895.1 Mastomys coucha | reverse complement strand
TCTAGTGCTAGTCCTGCATGTGAGTCTAAGTCTTTCTTCTCCCAGTCCTTCTGTTAGACTGAAGTCACATAGGCAAAACGACCCCCATACCCAGGTCAGCAGGGTCTGCAGGTAGCTAGGTGTGAAACAGGAGGAAGAGGGGTGGAGCCCTCCCTGTTGAGGTATTCTTATGCTAATTCTCTGGTTCTTGCTGGAGGCAGGCAGAGGGGAATCCCAACCTAACACTTTCAGCTAATATCCTAGAGTGAGAGAAACCTTTCAATTACTCTCTAGTACTTAAAACTTTAAACTAGGATAGTTGGAAACATTGTGTCAGCCAGGAGACAATGCCCAATCTTAACCATTTACAAATCATTACTTGGGGTAGCTTTATGCCTAATTATGAGGCCGTGTTGACGATTGGAAAGACTAATCTGAAACACGTCTGATTTAGGGGATACCAGCTACTAGTCTGAGATCCAGGAGGCACAGAACCCCTTTTGGGGCCTTATTGCCTCTTATCCTTTATCAGGATTTTATCCCCGATATTATGGATGTGACTGGAGTAGATGAGTGTGCGTGGCACTTCTAGCTTTCATAGTCTCTGAGAAGTCTGGTGTAATTCTGATAGGTCTGCCTCTATATGTTACTTCACCTTTTTCCTTTACTGCTTTTAATATTCTTTCTTTGTTTTGTGCATTTGGTGTTTTGAATATTATGAGACAGGAGGAATTTCTTTTCTGGTCCAATCTATTTGGAGTTCTGTAGGTTTCTTGTATGTTCATGGGCATCACTTTCTTTGGGTTAGGGAAGTTTTCTTCTATACTTTTGTTGAAGATATTACTGGCCCTTTAAGTTGGGAATCTTCACTCTCTTCTACACCTATTATCCTTAGGTTTAGTCTTCTTATTGTGTCCTGGATTTCCTGGATGTTTTGGGTTAGGAGTGTTTTGCATTTTGCATTTTCTTTGACTGTTGTGTCAATGGTTTTTATGGTATCTTCTGCACCTGAGAATCTCTCTTCTGTCTCTTTTATTCTGTTGGTGATGCTTGCATCTACTACTCCTGATCTCTGTCTTAGGTTTTCTATCTCTAGGGTTGTCTCCCTTTGTGTTTTCTTATTGTTTCTATTTCCAGTTTTATATCCTGGAAGGTTTTGTTCAATTCCTTCACCTGTTTGGTTGTGTTTTCCAGTAATTCTTTAAGGAATTTTTGTGTTTCCTCTTTAAGGGCTTCTACCTGTTTACCTGTGTTCTCCTGTATTTTTTTAAGGCAGTTATTTGTGTCCTTCTTAAAGTCCTCTATCATCATCATGAGATATGATTTTAAATCAGAGTCTTGCTTTTCTGATGTGTTGGAGTATCCAGAGCTTGCTAGGGTGGGAGAACTGAGTTCTGATGATACCAAGTAGCCTTGGTTTCTGTTGCCTATGTTCTTGCTCTAGGCTCTTGCCATCTGGTTATCTTTGGTGTTAGCTGGTCTTGCTGTCTCTGTCTGTGGCTTGTCTCTACTGTGTCAGTCCTCCTGGGAGACCAGTTCTCTCTAGGAGGAATTTGGGTATGGAGAACTGTGGCACAGTGTCAGATCTGGGGCTCAGATTGAAACTGGAAGGATTCTGTCCCTGGCTTTTCCTTGCTTCCTGTGTCATGATGGCTCTGGTATCGTCCCTATTGGGCCAGGAATTTGTGCAGAGTTGGTGGTCTCACCTGTGCTCTCAGATGTATCAGCTCTTCCAGTGTGATTTAAGTATGGAGAGCTGTGGCACAGGGTCAGCTCCAGGTGCAGATCTGCTATGGGCCTGTCAAACAACAATAACAACATACCTGAAATATGTACCCACTGGTAAAATAGTAGCATAAATGTTACGGAAGTAACCAACCACTTTTTAAAATGGATTTAAGGCCTGTACCATGATTGGGTCCTATGTGTGACACTGTTAAAGAGGCCAAGAATTTGAGGCTTGAAAGCCCATGAGCCTGAAGAGAAACCCCACTACTGCTATTTTGATACATGAGCATAGCAATAAAACTCATAAATTATATCTCAGAATCTTCATCCAAAAGGCTTCTTCTTGAGGTAGCTAGTAACTAAGAGAGACTAATAACTTGGCAATGTACATAGACTTTACCTCAGTTAAGGTACATCAGAATCTCACTCTCTCACTGTCTTATTATCCTAACACCTGAACCTTCTACTCTTCTTAGTGTATAATGCCTCAGGCTGTGGTTGCCGCCCACATATGCTTTAGGTCCATAGCAAGCTCAGCATATTCATGCCGTGACTCTTCCAAGCTGTATGTATTGTTTATTCATCACAGAAATATTTTAATGTAAAAATTTTAATAATTCTTTGAGTATTCCATACAATGTAGTTTGATCATATTTATCCTCACTCCTAACCCCAACTCTTCCCAGATCAGCCCCACCTACCTACCCCCTCTTTTCTCTTTGTTATTTTTACATGTACACATACATATGAATATATAAATATTACATAATGAGTCCATTTAGTCTTGATCATATGTATATGTTCTTAGGGATGGGCACTTGTTACTGGATAACAAAATTAGGAGCTTCATCTTTTGGGAAGGCTCATTCTCCCTGTGTCAGCAGTCACTAATTGTCTGTAGCTCTTCATCTAAGCAAGAGGCCATGGGAGAGTTTCCCCATTTATGTTGGTATGTCAATGAGTGATGTCAATGCTCATTTTAAAAAGACATTTTCTTTTATAAAATATTTATTTATTTTATTTGCATGAGTGTTTTGCCTGCAAAGTTACACTACATGTAAAGTACATGTATGCATTCCTAGTACTACTGGAGGACAGAGAAGAGTGCCAGGTGTGCTGGAACTAGAATTATGGATAGTAACTGTAAGGAGCTACATGGGTCCTGGGAATTAAAGCCAGTCCTCTGCAAGAGCAGGAAGTGCTCTTAACTGCTGAGATATACCTCCAGTCCCCTTTGTTCAGGCCTTGTGTAGGCTACCATATCATTGAGGTTTCCCAGGAGCAGCTTCCTGTCCTAGGCACATGACACAGACTTGTAGCAGATGTCCTGGTGCTCTTGTGCTTAGACTCTCTCCTGCCCCTCTTCTGTGATATTTTCCAAGGTTTAGGTGCAGGCATCTGTATTGTAGATACACAACTGGAGTTGAGTACCCCATGGTCAGTTGTTCTTGCATTTTGGTCAGCTGTGGCTTTTTGTAATGGTTTCTGACTGCTGGAAAAGAGAAGCTTCTTTGGTGAGGGGTGAGGACTATACTTATGTGTGGGTATGAGACTAAGTATTTAGAATGCAGTTAGAGATTATACTGGCATAGGGAAGTGGCAACAGTAGGTTCTCCATAGGTTCTGCAGCCTCACCAGCCATAATTAGTTGGCTAAGTTGGTAGTACAGGCCTGAATTCTCTAGAATGAATAACTTCAAGTCAAATTTGGTAGCTGTTTGTTGTCTGCAGGTTCTAAGTGCCATCATTACATCTTTGCAGATATTTTGCCATGCTGGTCAGTGTTGTGGTTCATTCATGTGTTACAGCTGGATGGGCCTGCTCATTGTTTTTCTTCCTTGGAACCTTGTGTAAGACTTTCAGGTCCTGAGAGCCCCCAGCGAGGAGGCTTCCAGATTAGTGTTCACTTAATTTCTCCAAGTTCTGTGTCCAAGGTATATGTCATCTTTGGCAGTAGGTATTTACCTCCAAATTTTAGAACCTTTGGCAATAGCAATACTCTGTATTTTTTGGGGAACGGTAATCTTGGACTCTGCTAACAGCTCAAAATAAAATTTATGGTACTGTATTTTTCTTGGTAGTATATATGTATATATATACATAAATGTATATACATACACATGTATATGTATGTACTCTCTCTATATGTGCATGTATATATGCATGAATTTATATGTATATATACATATATATTTCTTCATGTAACCATATAAATATATGTAATTTTGGATCATCATACTATAATATGATTCCCTATAGCTTTTCCAAACATCTTTAGTGTTTGAAATGTTCTTGTTTATACCTGTCAGTGTTTATAGTTGAAGGCACAAAGGATCAATTAGTAACCAAAAGCCTCAAAAATTTCAGGTTTCTAAGGGACGTTTATTTCCTCAAATGTAAGCACTGTATGCATGTGCCCTCTAATCACCCCAGTGGCTCTCTGGTCTGACATACTAGATACTACAATCAAGGAGATGACTGGGCATATACCTTTTGATCTATAATTCATCACCTTTTGCTTTGATGGAAAGCATGAAGCAATGCATAACATAGTCAGACAATTCTTAGGTAAAAGTACTAAGAAGAGAAATAAAACATAGAGAGTCTCAGGTTATGAGGTACAGGAGTGGAACAACAGTCATGAAATACATTCCCCTGTCGGGCCCATTCCTCAGCTTTGTGTGTGTCTTGGGTTCCTTGCCATTCTCCACTCTCCAATTCAGTTGTTTAGAGCAGGGCCAGGGAAGGGTGGGCAGGCCACATCTGACTAACCTCCTGTTTTTAAAATAAAGTTTTGTGTAACCCAGCCCTGCCCATTTGTTTGTGTAGGGCTTATAGATGCTTTTGGTTTAGAACAGAGGAACTGAGGGATTAACATCAGACACCCCAACCTCACAAAACAGGAAACCATGCCTGAGATCTAGAGCATTTGCTATTCATGGCTTGAAGAATAAATAGCAGGGTGAATCTGCATGATGGAGAGAAGGTATTTTATTTGTACCCTTTTGAGTTTCCACAGTCTAGGCCCTGAGGGTATTTAAGATTGAAAGTGTGTTATGATGAAAAAGTAGAACTTTGAATTCTGTGCCCACATTCCCAAGTATGGAAATAATTTTCCCTAGTTAAAATGATTACAGAAGTAGTGAGAATGGTCATCAGAAAAATTCATATTTACTTTCACTATATATTGTAGTATTTACCATTTGTTGAATGGTTAGTTACTATGTGAATGAGTATCATACTTAGCAGTTGTTGTGATATTATGTTATAAATAGTACAAAACTGACAATTTACATATTGGCCAATTTATGAATATACCAATTCCATAGAATACAACTTTTGATATTAATTAATTTTTAAGCTAAATTGTGGAGAATAGAGAACATAATTAAGGTTGCTCAGAATGAGCAAAGACTTATGTAGCCAGCCTTGTGATTTTGAGAAATCATTAACCTCTTTTGAGTGTAAATGTGCGATACTCTAAAATGGGAATAGGTCTGCTTTGCTTTCTTTATAGATTGCTAGTGAGTCTGAGATGTAGTTAATAAAGTTTAAAAACTGTAGATTAATTTATAGATATTAAAGCATATTAAACCATTAAATATTTTACATAAATTTGGTATTTTGCAAGCTCTTAGTCATATCTACAACATGTCTTTTCTGAAATTATATAATTGAAAGTGAAGCCTCAGTGGTGAGGTCCTGGCTTGATTTGTATTGTTTGTGTAACTCTGTTAAAGTTATTTACTCTCTAGCCACCTGCTTCCGGGATATAAAAGGGGAGCAGTGAAGCTGGTCTCGTTCCTGCAAAAGTGTCATCATAAATAAATAATAACTTTGTATGGGGAATGAACATATGAAAGCAGGGAGGCCTTAACATTCACTGTTAGTCAAGGCTGTACTTCCCTACGCCCTGCTCACAGTGCTCTGCATGTTTACCTCTCACCTACTCTCCGATGCAGCATGTGCACAGTTCACGTCTCACATCGAGAGCAACCCTTTCTCAGAGAGAGAGAGTTCTGTCCACTAAATGTGTTAGTCCTTGTGTTCAAATGTTTTCCACATTCTCTGCTCAGTCCTGCTTGTATGTTCATAGTGTTTTATGTTATGCACAAGTATATAGTTACTTTTCCATTGTAGTTTGAGTATGAAACAGATTTTTTTAAGGAGTAACTTTTTCTAAATTAGGAAGAAGCACTTGTGAAACCTATATGACAGTAATAGAAGTTGGTTTATTCATTCAGGAAACATTTCTGAGGTGGGTGCTTAGATAGGTAGTGAGAGCATAAAAACAGCACACATGCGCAGCCAACCACTCCCGGGGGGAGACAGTTTATATGGCAGCAAACAATTACAAAACAGTTTCCGGAATAGGCAGAGTCATGGAAACATAGAGTAGGAACTGACTAATCCCATAGTGATGGCGGTGGCATGCTACTAAGAAACATTAACAAAGGAAATAACCATTATGTTACTTTTAAAGAAATGACTTTTTTTTTTGTCTCCTTAGAAAGGGCAGAAAAAGAGAATTCAAGACAATGTATTAGGAATAGGAACTGAAGCTCAAATTAAGTTGTGCTCAAAGACCAGTGCAGAGTCTTATTTAGGTAATGCCTAAGTAGATTTGGAGAATGAGGCCATATTAAGTCCCAGCACTTGGAAGTCAGAGGCAGGCAGATCTCTGAAAGTTGGTGGCCAGCTAACTCACATTTTTTTTTCTTCAAAAACGAAAGAAAAAAATGAAGCCACACAGGGTTTTATATGGCCAAATTATGAGCTTGATCTTTATCCTGTCATTAATAGACAAAGATTTTAAGAAAGGATATATAGCCAGACCCATTTCAGGAAGATAGTAAACTGCACAGGAGAACTACATTTGACAAGGGAGTGTTCAGAACAGTGACACACACACACACACACACACAGTGATTTGTATATGGTTGGCCGAGGGAGTGGCACTATTAGGAGATGTGGCCTTGTTGGAGGAAGTATGTCACTGTGGGGGTGGGAAATGAGACCCTCCTCCTACCCACATGAGAACCAGTCTCTTACTAGATGCCTTCAGATGAAGATGAAGCCTCTCCTGCACCATGCCTGCCTGGACGCTGCCATGCTCCTGCCTTGATGATAATGCACTGAACATCTGAATCCCCCTCCCCTCTCTGCTGTTTCAGGATGTTTGATCACATTGTGAATCTTGAGATGGTGTTATTTACTAAAAAAACATTTTCTAGTTGTGGTGTAGCTTAGTCTTTCGCACATACCTTTAATCCCTTTGGCTGGAATACAGGCACATCCTTAGTATACACCTTTAATCCCAAGCAATGGATTGTATCTTGGGTATTCTGAGTTTCTGAGCTAATTTGAGTGAGTGCATACAACGTGTGTTCTCTTGTGACTGGGTTACCTCCCTCAGGATGATAGTCTCCAGATCCATCTATTTCCCTAAGAATTTCATAAATTCATTGTTTTTAATCACTGATTAGTACTCCATTGTGTAGATGTACCACATTTTCTGTATCCATTCCTCTGTTGAGGAACATCTGGGTTCTTTCCAGCTTCTGGCTATTATAAATAAGGCTGCTATGAACATAGTGGAGCATGCATCTTTATTACATGTTGGAGCATCTTTTGGGTATATGCCCAGGAGTGGTATAGCTGCGACCTCAGTGTAGTACTATGTCCAATTTTCTGAGGAACCTCCAAATTGATTTCCAGAGTGGTTGTACCAGCTTGCAATCCCACCAGCAATGGAGGAATGTTCCTCTTTCTCTACAACCTCGCCAGCATCTGCTGTCACCTGAGTTTTTGATCTTAGCTCTTCTGACTGGTGTGAGGTGGAATCTCAGGATTGTTTTGATTTGAATTTCCCTGATGACTAAGGATATGAATATTTTTTTAGGTGCTTCTCAGCTATTCAGTATTCCTCAGTTGAGAATTCTTTGTTTAGCTCTGTACCCCATTTTTAAATAGGGTTATTTGTTTCTCTGGAGTCTAACTTCTTGAATTCTTTGTATATATTAGATATTAGCCCCTCTGTCAGATATAGGATTGTTAAAGATCTTTTCCCAATCTGTTGGTTGATGTTTTGTCCTATTGACAGTGTCCTTTGCCTTACAGAGGCTTTGCAATTTTATGAGGTCCCATTTGTCAATTCTTGATCTTAGAGCATGAGCTATTGGTGTTCTGTTCATGAAATTTTCCCCTGTGCCCATGTGCATGAGGCTCTTTCCCACGTTCTTTTCTATTAGTTTCAGTGTATCTGGTTTTATGTGGAGGTCCTTGATCCACTTGGACTTGAGCTTTGTACAAGAAGACAATGAAGGTAAAATTAGTTTGTAGAAGGAAGCACCCATGTTCAAAAGTGATATCTAATTGAATGGCAGATAAAGTGACAAATCAGAAAAAGATTTGGCAGCTTAAAATATGTCCAACTATCATAAGAAGAGAGAGAAAAGAGAGGTTATTTGAGAGAGCAGCATAGAGAAGGAGGAAGAAGAGAGGCAGTTTTACTGAGACAGTTGTACTGAGACAGGTCACAGAAAAAGAACAAGCTGGGCACAGGTAAAGAGAATGAGAATGAGCCTAAAGGTTAGAACATATTGTCAAAATTAGTATTAGGACAAGCAGAGCAACTCAGGAGAAGCCAGATTAAATACATCAGCTGAGAGAAAAGTTTGAGCAAGAACATCTGAGTTGAACCAGCTTATTCTGTTCAGAAAGAATATAAAAGGGTGAGCTTATTCAGCAGTAAGGCTCAGAGGCTGACATTATTCTAGGCCTAGATAAGATTGTACAGAGGCTAGAAGCTTCCAGGACTAGGCCGAGGTTAGCAGACAGAGGCAGTAAGCCTGAGAGACAACTACATCAGGTGAATAAAAGTTACATTTTACATTGTGCCACCTAGCTACATTGGTGACCTGCAATGTAATGATTTTACTGCCATTTCTTCCCTTTCAAATGTCAATTATAGTCATTTTGATGGTAATATTTTGCCCTCTTTCTTTGTTTCCTCACTGTATCATCATGCCCCTAATGTAAGTATTATTCAAGAAATGTTTGTTAATTTCTGAGTCTAAGTGGGTAAAGTTGAAAGGAAGCATGAGTACTGCTATGAAATAGGTGGCTGTGCTCAATATTTCTAGCCATAGAACAGGGATGTCTTTCCCTCACAGTAGGCTGAGCTCGGAATAAGGCTGCTGTTGCCTTTGATTAAGATCATGATCTATTTTATCAGAAGAAATTAACCATAACAAGTCCTACCTACAATCTTAGGACATTGTGATCCTAGTTGGAGAATTTCACACTCTAAGGAACAGGTGTAGGCCATGAGAAATCGAAACCCCAGACACACCCAGGATCAGAGGTGAGGAGGAACCAACATCTGTCCCAACACCTGGAGTAACTGGAACCAGCAGGACCAGGCACACAGGAACTCCTCCAGCCCAGTGGCTTGGGTTCCTTCCGGTCTCTCTGGGCTGGTGTCCTGAGCAGACCTTGGACGCAAGCTCTGCAGCCAGTCCCACAACACACAGAGGAAGCTCCACTCCCAGGTGCTCTAACAAGCCCAGGATCACAGGATCCCAGAATCACAGGATCACAGAGACAGCTTGACTCTGAGGAGTTCTGACACAACCAGGATCACAGGAAGGACAGGCTCCAGACAGATTTAGCAAGAGCAGGTAGCACTAGAGATAACCAGATGGCAGGGGCAGAGGAAGCATAAGAAAATAAACAACACAAACCAAGGTCACTTGGCATCATCAGAACCCAATTCTCCCACCATAGCAAGTCCTGGACACACCATTACACCGGAAAAGCAAGATTCAGATATAAAATTACTTCTTATGGTGATGATGCAGGACTTTAAGAAAGACATAAATAGCACCCTCAAAGAAATACAGGAGAACACAGGTAAGCAGCTAGAAGCCCTTCAAGAGGAAACACAAATCCCTTAAAGAACTATAGGAAAACACAATCAAACAGGTGAAGGAAATGAGCAAAACCATGCAGATTCTAAAAATGGAAATAGAAACAATAAAGAAATCAGAAAGAGAGACAACCCTGGAGATACAAAACCTAGGAAAGAAATCAGGAGTCATAGATGCAGACATCACCAACAGAATGCAAGAGATAGAAGAACATCCAGGAAATCCAGGACGCAATGAGAAGACCAAACCTATGGATAATAGGTATAGAAGAGAGTGAAGAGTCCCAAGGTAATGGGCCAGTAAATATCTTCAACAAAATTATAGAAGAAAACTTTTCTAACCTAAAGAAAGAGATGCCCATGAACTTACCAGAAGCCTACAGAACTCTAATTTGATGGACTTTTGAATCCCTTAGGAAATTCACCTCTGGGCGTGTCTTTGAGAGTATATCCAGAGATGTAACTGAGGAGGGAAGTCTTACCCTGATAGGTAGTACCATCCATATGGGCTATGAGCAGTGACATTTTCCTTTTTTTGCTTCTTGCCTAATAGAGATAATGGTGTTTCAGCCACATGCTGCAGCCATTATGAACTCTCCATGACTTTCCTTCCTGACGGCCTGCACACAGGAACTGTCAACAGAAACAACTCTCTCTTCTTAGATTGCTGTTGTCAGATATTTGTCCTGACAGTGGGAAATTAACTGATGTATCTTCTATGATACAACAGCCTCTTGTATTCCCTACAAATGGATAAGATTTTTCTTTTGTTTTGGGCCATCTGCTTGTTCTTTCTGGTGAGTGTATGCTTTATAAGTATTTTGTAGGTGTGGCCATGCTTGGCTTTTCTTATCCGTCTAATAAGCTTTCTTAGGTACTTGACATTTTTAGTCCTTGCCTCTTTTAATGAATAATCAGGTTTGTTTCTTCCAAAGTTAAACAGATTAAGCTTCAGATAGTTATACAACAGAGACATCAGTCCATTTTTTCCAGACCACATACCAAGAGCATCATACTGAGCACTGGATCAAACAGAAACAAAATACTCTTTTAGACCTTCCAGGCAACAAAACCAGCTGGTATTTATGTTAAGCAGACTCCAGCTTTCTTGCTATTTTAATGATACATTGTGTTTTCAGCTTTTATCTCGTTAGTCTTTTGTACAGTTGGTATCCTCTAGAGCTGTATCGTTACAGGCCACTAAGCTCCAAAGGGTGTGTCTCAAAGATACTAATTGTTATGCGTGATCTCAATGCCTGTCTCCTGCTATGGGTTTGGTATGATGTCATTTTCTGATCTTTGGTGTCTGGCAACAACCACTTCTTCCTCTTAAGTGCCTCTTAAATATGCCCCGTGGTCCTATGACCCTGTGATGTATAAAGCAACCAATATTCACTCCAGCTCTGCAGCAGCTCTAGATGATAACATTTGATCTAATATTACTGTTATGAATTACATTGTTAAAATTCCTTCATTTCTGGTCACTGATTGGTTATTTAGGTTGACTTCCACATCTTTTTAACTTCTCCATCCCCATCTTTCTTCTGTTTTGCTCTTCTGTTCTGGATGCTCATTTAATGAAGAAATCTTAGGGTACCAGCAAATGGGGATAAGTGAATGAGTCCCATGCATCATTTGAAAATAAAATTTTGAGGTATTTGAGGATTTGCAACCTCTATAGTATGAATGATTAGAATTGTGGAGTAGGTGGTTCTCCATGAGCATACAGGTAGAGATAACAGGATGCAGCTTGTATCCTGTACCTTAGGTACCAAAGAATACTAACATGCTGTAGATATCTTCAGATTTTCATCCATTTTGCAATTTGTTGACTACTGAGAACTTGGCTGTAGAAACAGAAAATGTATCTAGTTGGTAGAAGACCCAAATTCTGCTTTGGAAAAACTACTTTTTTTTTTCTTTCTGAGACATAGAGTTTATAGGTGCTAAGTTAATAGCTGGAGAATCTTGCATTTGTGGGATGAGATATTTGGTCATTTTTGATGTGACAATTCTTTCAAAAAATCATTAACTTGGGAAATTGTCACTAGTGTCCCTGGGCCTTGAGTTGGTTTTGCATAGTTAGGGAGATCCATGTATAAAAATAATCACACAATTTAATATTAAAGGAATAATGCCAAGAGATGATACAAAGAGTTATTTTATTATCCTCTTTGGAGAAATATGCATACCTCCTATTTCTATAAAAGTATGTAGGATCCATGACTCCCTATCCTTTCAATGGAAAAAATAAGATGGGACAGTACTTGGCTATCATGATGACTGATATAAAATTCAGGTGATTTTATCTCTTTTGGGACATAATGAGGAAGGGATTATTTTACTCAGGGTTTCACAACAATTGCCATCTTTACCTCCAGTGTTTCTGAGCCCATTGTGAGGGAGAGGTTCGTAGCAGTGGGAACCTACATAGAGTGAGATTACTCATATATTGGCAGATGGGGTATGTATATATGTCACATATTATGCAATATATATGTATATATATATATATATATGTTACTATTACTATTTTTTTTTGAGATAGGGTCTCACTAGGGAGTCTTGACTTTCCTGGAACTCACTCTGTGGATGTGGATGTGTGTGTGTATGTGTATGTGTGTGTGTGTGTGTATGGAGGAGGAAGAGTTGAGAGAGAGGGGAACATTGATGTTTATTGTCTTTTCCTTTCTCCTTTGTATTACACTGCACCCAGCCAAAAGGGTGGCTGTGCATATTGAAGATAGGCCATATTAGTTAACCTGGAAATACCCTCATAGGGTTACCTAGAGGTGTGTTTTAATATCTTTTAGGTACCTTTCAACTCAGTCAGGTAAACAGGCAAGATTGACCCAGCACATGTAACAAGCAGGCCTTGCCCATATAGACTGTACATGAAAAGTCTCCTGTCATTATGGATTAGAATAATAGGGCCACTCTATTACTCCATGTTCAGAATGAACATCAAACAGCCAAAGTAAAACAACAAGGTGACAATGAAAAAAAAAAAA
>NW_022196913.1:21801323-21809777 GCF_008632895.1 Mastomys coucha | reverse complement strand
AAAAAAAAAAAACAAATCAAAACAAACAACAACCTTCTCCAAACCCTTGCATGTAACACCTTAAAACAGACATGCAAAGACTTCACATTAAAATTTTCTTTTGATATAAATTTTCTCATAGACTTCTAAATCTCTTGTTCACTTCAGTATAAAAAGTGTCACTTAATAAGGCTCAGTTAAAGAGAGTAAACCTACATCAAGCTTGAGCTGGTTTTCCTTGGAATAGGAGCTTGTGAGGAAAAAAAAATTCCTCAACTCATTTGAGGGCAGCATACACTCTTTTGAGTCAGAATAAACACATGACTTACCACTAAAGAATGTACTTCTTAGTCCTTTGCTTCCATGATGCTTTTCTCGGAAATTTTCTAGTGATTGTGACATGTGATGCTATCTCTGCTGCCTTTTACCAGCTTGATCTTCATCATATTTCTCCATAGGTATTTGAGGGGATCTTGAGAACAAGCAAGAGGCCTGACTGCCTGCTGTCAAGTTAATACAGGATTTAGATTACTACTTTCTTTTTGAGGCAGGGTCTCACGAGGGAGCCTTGACTTTCCTGGAACTCACTCTGTAGACCACGCTGGCCCTTAAATAGAGATCTGCCTATCTCTGCCTCCCAAGTGCTATGATGAAAGACATGTACCACCATGTCCAGCCATCAGAATTACTCCTGATACTCTGGTATCCTTTCTGACTGTAATGATTTCCCCTGTAGAAATTTATTTGTGTCTGGCTAGAAAGTCAGCTTTCATTTGAAATAAATCTGCCATTGTAAGTTTAACTTGACTTTATCAGGAGTAAATCTGGTATTGGTTCATGATTTTGTAATCAGTCTGTTATTGCATAGTCTTAGGCCATCAAACATCAGGCTGAGGGAGAGCCCCTGAGTTACAGTGGAGGAAACCTGGCTTAATTCAAGTTGCATGTGGAGAGAAAAAACTTCTGAGCTTCTCATCATTTCATTGCCCTCTTAGCTTAGGGCTAAGTGGAAGCTGCTCCAAGTATCATCTTCACAAAGCAACCCGGAATTGCTTTTCCTTGGTACCATATTGCAAGTGCATAGAGGTATTCATTTAGAAGAAGCAGTGCCATTCTCCTCTTAGTTCTTCATTCCAGTGTAGTAACTTATACATTATTTATTTTTGGAGTACCTGCATAGGAACTTTGATCCTGAGCTGAGTCTCCCAATACAAAATATTCTGACATCATCTGACTTTAACCAAGAAGACCGTTAAAAGCTAATGCAGATTCCTCTTAATGCTCACTTGGTTGAAACCATGAAGAGGATATTGAAATAGAGTCACATTTCTTATACTGGTGGTACAGGAACCAGTTTTTATTCTAGAGTCTTGGAGTCAGCAGGGATACCAAATCTGTGTTAGATTTGCTCTTGGTATTTATCATGCACTTAGTACAAATAATTAAAAAAAAAACAAAAGTTTTCATTTCTATGGTATTGTCATATCTGTATAATATTATTATTGCTAAGTTTGGTGCAAACAACCATAATCATTTTTAACTTAAAAATTTTTCAATCAAATATTTATAATTTCTAATTTTTTATTCTTTTATTCAAATGCTTATCATATGCAAAGAAATAGTTCAATAGAATTTGTCATTTCAAGTGAAGGAAAAGACCTTATTGGAACTTCTGGGAGGATTTAGAATTTGTTTCCCGGAGCTTGGTGAATAAGTAGATTGATATGTGATTCATGCCCGAGATATTTAGAGAGCTGGAGGATGTCTGGAGGACTGTGGTTTGGGAAGCCACTGTAGTCTTGCTAGTATTTCCTGTAGATCTGGGTGAGAAAAATAATAACATTGTGGGCCTTTGATCTGTCCCAGAGAACAGAGCAGAAGGAAGCTGGTATGCTGATGATGCCCAGGGCTTAAGAAGGGTTATAAGTGAACAGCTGGAAGAGGGACAGAGTCACCAGTATAAAGACCCCTGCCATTAGAAATCTCTGTCAGTGGAGTCAGGGAGATCTTTCAGGCTCAGAATGAAACAATTGATCGCCAAAGTACCACCACTGAAAACCTTTGTTCATCCCTGCTTGACCAAGGAAATGCTAGAATCTGCTTAGCAAAATTGTGTGCCGTGTAGAAGTTGAGCCCTGTTACTGTTGGCCATTACTGGTGTTTCCAAAGTGCCACTGTTTTTCTTGGTAGTTGTTAAATCTACATTAGTGGAATAAAATTATGTGGATAATTTACTAGAAATTAAACAACTCTCTCCTGGTTCCCATGTTGGATGCTCATTTCCTTCCTGAAGTTTTCTTTAGGAACTAAATTTGGGGAGCAACTTTGGTCATGTTTCCCTACTCTCTTCATAGCTTTACTCTTGTATTCTTATCAAATGATACTCCTGTTGTTCCTGTAAAGTTCAGAAACAGTGAGAGGCCTAAAATTGCCTTATTATGTTTTTAAAAACAATGCTTTTATGTATGAATATATATATATATATATATATATATATATATATGTGTGTGTGTGTGTGTGTGTGTGTGTATATATTGACATAAAGTTTTGCAGCCTATTTTAATAAACAAACGTTCAACTGCTCTTCTAGCCCACCACCGCGACCACAGGTAGTGGAAGAGAAGAATTATTAGAACACTGGGGAAGTAGACCTGTTTAGACATATTTCTTTGGGGACAAGTCCAATCTCTGTTGTCAGGATATCAGCAGTTCAGTACCATAGCAGACACCAAATATGAACCAGCAGCTGCAATCCAGTCCACTTGGCAGGCAGACACCATGCTAAGTCAGCAGCTGTGGTTCAATCCTGAAGAAACCACAAGGTTCACAAACCAGCTGGAGGCAAGAAGCTGCAGGAACCTTGCAGGAATCGCAGGAGAAATTCCTTGGTGAGTTTCTGTCTGGAGTCATCACAAGCAGAGCTCAGCAATGCAATGTAAGGTGAGCCAATACATGTGTGTTCTTAGCGAAGACTATGGAGACAGACCAAAGCAAATTAGTGCTTCTCTCCCACTGTCTGTGGGGTCATATTTATACTCCTCCATCACATATCCCTTCTTGTGTCTGCTATAGCAAAACATTTCACCTGTGTGCCCCAGCAAAACATCATTTGATATAACCGACTTTCCAAAGAAACCAGAAGTTTCCTCTTCATATGTATGTGGTTTGGGGTATGCTAGTGCCATGTTGTGCATGTAGAGACCAGAGAACAACTTGCAGGACTTGGTTCTCTCCTTCTACTTTGTGATTCCTGGAACTCAGGGTGTCTTAAGCCCTTTGTCTTCTGAGCTGCTTTGCTGTTCCTCCTGTGCTGTTTTAATGTTGTCAGGCTCTCTCTTCAGTCTTACAAGAATTTTAAATCAGATAAAATGCAAGTTCTCAGATTGAAGCAGGATCAATGGTTGGTGCTGTGGCCCATGGTAGAGTGCTTGCTTATAATACACATAGTGGCATATAATACTACTATAATGCAAACAAACAAATAACTCCCCAAAACAAACAACAAAAATTAACAACAAAACACAATGGCTTTGATTTTATGTAACCTTGGCGAAGCTATATAAACTTTTCTAAGCTGTAAATTTCTCCTCTGAAAACTCTAGGACTGTATGGATTAAATGAATTAATGTATATGAAGTGCTTGGCATGGAGAGCCATGTTTAGGGTATGGCAAGTCTTTCTCTTTTATGCTGCTACCACCTCCCCTCCTCTCATTGTCCTCTTTGTCTTCCTCAGAGAGATAAATTAAGGGCATTTTAGATGCCTGTTAGCATTGTTTAGAGGGTAATTTATTAAACTCCACATTTGGATATACAGGTATTTTTGCATTATCCTTTTTTTTTTCTAGTTTGCTTTCTGTTGTTATGACAAAACACTCTACCCAGAAGCCACTCTGCCCAGGGGAGGATAAGCAGATAGTAACTTGACTTACTATTTCAGTTCTTCTTAGAACTTTGACTCACAGTTCCAGGTCACAGTGCATTACTGAGGGATGCCAATGCAGAAACCATGGAGGAACACTGCTTGTTGGCTCATCTGAAGGGTCATGCTTAGCTAGCTTCCTTACACATTTCAGGCAGGTCTACCTGCCCAGCGATGGTGCTACTTCAGTGCGCCAGGCCCTCCCACATCAATTGAACAGTCAAGAGAATCTCCTGCAGATATGCCCACAGGCCTATTTGATCTGAGACATCTCTTAATTAAGTTTCCTTTGTCAGACAACTCTGGGTTGTCTCAAGCTAAAACTAACTGGAACATTCTGCATCTATCTCAAGTTGACAGTTAAAACCAAAACTAACTAGAGCATCATCTATCTACTATCTATCCGTCCATCCATTTACTATGTATCATCATCTATCTAATCTATCTAGCCCAGGCTGATCTCAAACTTATAGAGATCTTCTCAAAGAGCAGTAAGTACTGATAAACACTGAGCCAGCTCTTCATCCCTTTCCCCAATATAAATGTCTTAAAGATGGTTCTTGTATACATTCACCCTATCCTTATTCATTGAACACTTTAACATTTTTTTTGTATTATTTTCTAGGTTTGCCCCATCATGCAAATGCTCCTGTCCATTTTTTCCCAGTAATCCTTGGTTTTACTGAATGGAGAAACTAAGATCTCCGAACTCAATGTGTTTATATGTGACTGCAAGCTTTTAAGGCTCACATCAGCTAGTCGTTACCTGATGAGTTTTATCAGGACCATTACATGCCACTGTTTTCCCTTAATTTTATGTTATTTCTCTGCCCTGAGATTTAATGTCACTGAGAATATTTGGCAGCAGTGTTTGTCTAAGTTTGCAATGTGAAAAGTTTTAATTGCTCTCAACTATGGCCTCATGTATTTTTTTCTATGTGATGCTTTTTTTACTTTTGTTCTTTCGTTTTACTTATTTATTAAATAAAGATGTATATTTACCCTTAATTGAGAAATTTCTTCTTGACAATGGAACAAGGATAAAGGTAATTCTTATTAAGTTTTTACTCATTTGGATTATCCATTTATCTGGACTTGATTTGAGATGATGTTTAATCTTACTTTGTAAAGAGGTCTGTACTGAATTTTTTTGTTGTTGTTGTTCGTTGCCTAGTATGTCCTTTCAAAGGCTGACATAGTGCTGTTATTTGGACTGTGGGAATCCAGCTATGTTATCCAGGAGTTAGCTTATGTGAGAGTCTGGCTGTGTTTTTTAATTTTCTTTTCTAGTCAAAAGTTTATTTTATATTTCTGTCATTTAAGATTTGATGTTTTTCTTGAAGATAAAAATGCATAACAATACTAACTGTCCTCAATTTTTAGTGATTTTCAAAAATCCTTTTGTCTTAGTCAGGGTTTCTATTCCTGTAGAACATCATGATCAAGAAGCAAGTTGGGGAGGAAAGGGTTTATTTGGCTTACTTCCATATTGCTGTTTATCACAAAGGAAGTCAAGACTGGAACTCAAGCAGGTCAGGAAGCAGGAGCTGATGCACAGGCCATGGAGGGATGTTCCTTATTGGCTTGCTTCCCCTGGCTTGTTCAGCCTGCTCTCTTATAGAGCCCAAGACTTCCAGCCCAGGGATGGCACCACCCACAAGGGGCCCTATCCCCTTGATCACTAATTGAGAAAATGCCCCACAGCTGGATCTCATAGAGGCATTTCTCTGTGATAATTCCAGCCTGTGTCAAGTTGACACACAAAACCAGCCAGTACACCTACCTTCCTTCCTTCCTTCCTTCCTTCCTTCCTTCCTTCCTTCCTTCCTTCCTTCCTCTCTCTTTCTCTCTCTCTCTCTCTCTCTCTCTCTCTCTCTCTCTCTCTCTCTTTCTCTTTATTTCTTTCCTTCTTTCTTTCCTTATTTATTTTAAATTTATTTACATTTCAAGTGTTATCTCTTTACCTGGTTTCCCCCTGCTGGAACCTCTCAGCCCCTCCCCACTTCCCCTGCTTCTATGAGGGTGTTCCTCTACCCACTCATCCAGTCCCGTCTCCCAGCCCTCGATTCCCCTACACTGAGGGGACCTTCATAGGACCAAGGACCTCTCCTCCCACTGATGCCTGACAAGGTTGTCCTCTGCTACATATGCAGCTGGAGCCATGTGTACTCCTTGGTTGGTGGCTTAGTCCCTGGGAGCTCTGAGGGGTTCTGGTTGGTTGATATTGTTGTTCTTCCTATGGGGTTCAAACTCCTTTAGATCCTTCAGTCCCTTCTCTAAATTCTCCATTGGGGAACCCCCTCCTCAGTGCAGTGGTTGGCTGTGAGCATCCAATTCTGTATTTGTATGGCTCTGGCAGGGCCTCTCAGGAGACAGCTATATCAGGCTCCTTTCAGCAAGCGGTTCTTAGCATCCATAATAGTGTTGGAGTTTGGTGACTGTATCTGGGATGAATCCCCAAGTGGGACAGTTTCTGGATGGCCTTTCCTTCAGTCTCTGATCTGCATTTTGTCTCCATATTTGCTCCCTTGAGTATTTTGTTCCCCTTTCTAAGAAGGACTGAAGTACCCACACTTTGGTCTTCTTCTTGAGCTTCATGCAGTCTGTGAATTGTATCTTGGGTATTCAGAACTTTTGGGCTAATATCCACTTATCAGAGAGTGCATACATACCATGTGTGTTCTTTTGTTACTGGGTTACCTCACTCAGGATGATATTCTCCAGATCCATCCATTTCCCTACGAATTTCATAAATTCATTGTTTTTAACAACTGAGTAGTACTCCATTGTGTAAATGTACCATGTTTTCTGTATCCATACCTCTGTTGAAGGACATCTGGGTTCTTTCTACCTCCTGTCTATTATAAATAAGGCCACTATGAACATAGTGGAACATGTATCCTTGTTATATGTTGGAAAATCTTTTGGGTATATGCCCAGGAGTAGTATAGCTGGATCCTCAGGTAGTACTATGTCCAATTTTCTGAGGAACCAACAGACTGATTTCCAGAGTGGTTGTAATAGCTTGCAATCCCACCAGCAATGGAGGAGGGTTTCTCTTTCTCCTCATCCTTGCCAGCATCTGCTGTCACCTGAGTTTTTGATCTTAGCTCTTCTGACTGGTGTGAGGTGGAATCTAAGGGTTGTTTTGGTTTGCATTTCCTTGATGACTAAAGATGTTGAACATTCTTTAGGTGCTTCTCAGCCATTTGGTATTCCTCAGTTGAAAATTCTTTGTTTAGCTATGTCCCCTATTTTTTAATAGGGTTATTTGGTCCTCTGGAGTCTACCTTCTTGAGTTCTTTATATATATATATATTAGATGTTAGCCCTCTATCAGATGTAGGATTGGTAAAGATCTTTCCCAATCTCTTGGTTGCCATTTTGTCCTATTGATAGTGTGCTTTGCCTTACAGAAGCTTTGCAATTTTATGAGGTCCCATTTGTCAGTTCTTGATCTTAGAGCATAAGCCACTGGTGTTCTGTTTAGGAACTTTTCCCCTGTGCCCATGTGCTCGAGGCTTTTCCCCACTTTCTTTTCTATTAGTTTCAGTGTATCTGGTTTTATGTGGAGGTCCTTGATCCACTTGGATATGAGCTTTGTACAAGGAGATAAGAAGGGATCAATTTGCATTCTTCTACATGTTGACCACAAGTTGAACTAGCACCATTTGTTTAAAATGCTGTCCTTTTCCCCCTGGATAGTTTTAGCTCCTTTGGCAAAGATGAAGTGACCATAGGTGGATGGGTTCATTTCTGGGTCTTCAATTTTATTCCACTGATCCACCTGCCTGTCACTGTACCAATACCATGCAGTTTTTTTTTTTTTTTAACATAATTGCGCTATAGTACAACTTGAGGTCAGATATTCTTTTATTGTTGAGAAAAGTTTTTGCTATCCTGGGTTTTTTGTTATTCCAAATGAATTTGTGAAATGTTCTTTCTAACTCTAAGGAAGAATTGAGTTGGAATTTTGATGGGGATTGCATTGAATCTTTAGATTGCTTTCAGCAAGATGGCCATTTTTACTATATTAATGCTGCCAATCCATGAGCTTGGGAGATCTTTTCATCTTCTGAGGTCTTCTTCAATTTCTTTCTTCAGAGACTTGAAGTTCTTGTCATACAGATCTTTTACTTGTTTGGTTAGAGTCACACTAAGATATTTGATATTGTTTGTGGTTAATGTGAAGGGTGTCGTTTCCCTAATTTCTTTCTCAGCCTATTTATCCTTTGAGTATAGGAAGGCTATTTATGTGTTTGAGTTAATTTTATATTCGGCTACTTTGCTGAAGTTGTTTATCAGCTTTAGGAGTTCTCTGGTGAAATTTTTGGGATCACTTAAGTATACTATATCATCTGCAAATAGTGATAATTTGACTTCTTCTTTTCCAATTTGTATCCCTTTGACCTCCTTTTGTTGTCTAATTGCTCTGGCTAGGACTTTGAATACTATATTGAATAGGTAGGGATAGAGTGGGCAGCCATGTCTAGTTCCTGATTTTAGTGGGATTGCTTCAAGTTTCTCTCCATTTAGTTTGATGTTGGCTACTGG
>NW_022196913.1:21797444-21801169 GCF_008632895.1 Mastomys coucha | reverse complement strand
ATTCCTGTGTGTTTTTTTTTTTGTTGTTTTTTGTCTTTTTTTCTCTGAGACAGGGTTTCTCTGTGTAGCCCTGGCTGTCCTGGACCTCACTTTGTAGACAAGGCTGGCCTCAAACTCCCAAGTGCTGGGATCCAGCTGTCTCTGCCTTTCAAGTGCTGGGATTAAAGGAGTGTACCACCACTGCCCAGCTTAAATTCTTGATCTTTCCAAGACTTTTAACACGAAGAGATGTTGAATTTTGTCAAATGCTTTTTCAGTTTCTAATAAAATGACCATGTGGTTTTTTTTCTTTGAGTTTCTTTATTTAGTGGATTGCATTGATGGATTTCCATATATTGAACCATCCCTATATCACTGGGATGAAGCCTACGTGATTGTGGTAAATGATTGTTTTGATGTGCCATTGGATTCACTTATTGAGAATTTTTGCATCAATATTCATAAAGGAAATTGGTCTGAAGTTCCCTTTCTTTGTTGGGTCTTTGTGAGGTTTGGTATCAGCATAACTGTGGCTTCATGAGCAAATTGGGTAGTGTTCCTTCTGTCTCTATTTTGTGGAATAGTTTGAAGAGTGTTGGTATTAGGTCTTCTTTAATCATCTGATCCCTCCTTCACTGAGTCCCTTTACCTCCTCCCCTTCTCCTCTGAGAGGGTGAAACCCCTTCCCCAATATCTGCCCCCGCCCCCCGTACATCAGTTCTCTGCCAGATTAGATGCATCCTTTCCTGAGGTTAGACAGGTCAGCTATGAAGACTGGGCTTCCTATCTGATACATATGTGCCTGTGGGCCTCATTCCAGCCCATGTATGTTCTTTGGTTTGTGGCTCAGATTCTGAGAGCCCCTAGGGGTCCAGGTTTGTTGACTTTGTTGTTCTTCCTGTGGAGTTCCTATGTACTTCTGGAGTTCCCATCAGTCCTTCCCCCAACTCTTCCATAGGTGTCCCTGATCTCCATCTAATGTTTGACTGTAGGTTTCTGCTTCTGTTTCTGTTCACTGGTGGGTATAGCCAGGCTCTGGTCTTCAATCATAACAGAGCATCATTTATAACGTCAAGGATTGGTGTTTGTCAGTGGGATGGGCCGGTTATTGGTTTGGCCATGCTGTTTTTATAACTGACTTGTTTCTGCTTTTTGACCTATGGGGTCCTTGAGTTAAGTACTCTTAGATTGGCTTGTAGGTTTGTTGCATTAGAATTCTGCTGACGTGTTTGTAATAGGAAGAAGGAAGAGAGAAAGAGACATATGACATGACTGTGGAAAGACAAAAAACCAATTAAACTGAAGATATGATTGAGGGAAAGTCTCAAGCAATACGATTCCCACAATGTCCATAATAAAACTGAGCAAAAAAGCCACAAGATTGTGAAATTCTGGTCCTTTTGGCTCTTCATGTCTCACGAAAGAGGCATGACAAGGGAAGAGCTCACAAACCAAAGAGCAAAAACCAGGAAAACTACTTTTTAGAAAAGCATCTCCTCAGTTCGCTTCCAGATCAATCTCTGTAAAGCAGAAAGTGTCTAAGAATAGAGAGTGCCTTCTGTTGTTCAGGTGGATGCTCCCAGTCCGGGAGCTTAACATCCAAGCACTAGTTCAGTGTTTCCTGCTGACGCCTTCTGACTTTGAGTGTTACTTTATCTCTGGAACTCACCTCTTATCTGTATGATGAGAACTTTGGCCTAAAATCTTTTTCATATCTAATATTACTTGGTGTACTTTCACTTTATTTCATTTGTTTTTGATGTTCTTTTATATATTCAAAATGGAATTTGCATAACATTTTAGAATTTATTATTAGTTTTACATCTTATTGTGAAAAACTGATAAGAAGTATAGTGTAACAAATTTTCAGTATCCAGTTTAATAAATTATAACTTACCATGTTTTATTCATAATTCTGCCTATTATGGATCTTCCACAGAATGTTTACAAGTAAAATTTACAACTCACATAATTTCCTTTCGAATTATCTTAGAATATATTTGACAGGAAATGACCTTATTTAAATCCTCAATAAGGCTGGCAGAGTTGTTCAGCTTGACTACCTGAGTTCTATCCCTGGGATCCACATGGTGGCAGGAGAGAGCCAAGACATCTGGTTTCCACAGAATTACTGTGGCAAGCATGGCAAGTTCTCCATCTCTGTCTCTCTGTCTCTGTCTCTCTCTGTCTCTGTCTGTCTGTCTGTCTGTCTCTCTCTCTTACACACATACACAAATTTAAAGCCTAAATATGCAAGCCATTATTACACATGAATAAAAATAGTAATTAATGTAATTAAGCATGTAATTGCCATTCAAATTTATGTCTCTCAAATTTGAAATCTAAAAGCAGGCCACATTCCTTCTTTATCTCGCAGTTCCTTTACAATCTTCCTTTTTCATTATGATTTTCATAATTTCTTATTTTGTCCTGTCATGGTAATTGTGTTTCTGTGGTGTCTCTATTTTTAATAGTACATAGACAAATCTATAAGATTATTCAGACTTTTATTTGAGTTTTCTTTTTCTTAAGAATATTTAATAGAAAATGATGATTGTTTTTCTAGGTATCACATAATGACCTTTTTTGTAAAGTTGGAAGTTATTAATGATTGCCTATGCTTATGATCAATAATGTTTGACTCTATTGATTCAGTAGGAATTGCAGAGCTGTGGGTTTTAACTCGGCTATGTTTTCCTTATTGTTGGTAACTTTTACAAAACAAATCTTTCTGGATGCTGGGGAGATGTCTAAGTTGGCAGAATGCTTGCCATGCAAAAATGAGAACCCAAATTTGAATCGTCAGAGCCCACATAAAGCTCTGGGCAAGGCAGCTTGTGTTGGCAACTCCAATGCTGGGTGATCAGTGTTAGAGATAGAGGGATCCCTGGTGCTCTGAAACCACCCAGCCTAGCCCATCAGTGAGTTCCATGTACAGCTAGAGAACCTGTTTTCTTTTCTCTGTTTGTTTGTTTTTTTTAAAATAAGGTTTAAGTGATTTAGTCTGCCTTCATCTCCAGCCTCCAGATATATCTATAACACACACACACACTCACACACACATGCACACACACACACACACACTCACACACACACATACACACACACACATACACACACACATACACACACACACACACACACACAAATTATAGCATTAGCTACTTGATTATTCTGGGTATAGTTTACTTAGTGAAGGTTAGGTAGATGCAAACATTTTTTCTTATGAATCTTTACAATATGAATTTATTCTGTAGTATA
Organism: Mastomys coucha; assembly: GCF_008632895.1. Taxonomy (NCBI): domain Eukaryota; kingdom Metazoa; phylum Chordata; class Mammalia; order Rodentia; family Muridae; genus Mastomys; species Mastomys coucha. Next base: position 21,797,929 of record NW_022196913.1, on the reverse strand, counting down.
TACCAGTAGTTATGGGTGATCAAAAATTCATTATGAACCCACATACATACTTAATTTGTTTAAATCAGATACTAGGAATACTTGTATTCTTTATTCTTGGGCATTTTCATTGAGAAGAAAACAAACATTTGAGTTAAATAAAACATTAAAAATACCAAGTCTTTACTCATATTTTAACTTTAAAAAGTGTGTGTGTATGGTGTAGTATTACATGTTATAGCATGCATGTGGAGGACAGAGGGCAATTTTGGAGAGTCAATTCTGGCCTTTCACCTGTTGAGTTTTCTTATGTTTTCTGTGTGCAGTCTATTCAAGGCTAGCTGGCCTGTGAGCTCTCTGCCTCCTCACTCTGCCTCCCACATCACAGGAGGAATGCTGGGATTACAAATGCATACCATTTACACTATTAAAAAAAAATAGCTGGGTGGTGGTGGCACACGCCTTTAATCCCAGCACTTGGGAGGCAGAGGCAGGTGGATTTCTGA
>NW_022196913.1:21768578-21797313 GCF_008632895.1 Mastomys coucha | reverse complement strand
AAGAAAAAAAAAAAAAAGAAAAACAGCTGAGAGAAGCAAAGTCCAGATATTTATATACATTTGACATACTTTATTATCCATCACAAAATATTTTACTCTTCCAGGTAATGTTCTATTATTAGAATTTCTTCAGGTTTTAGAGTATTAGTATTAGCTGTCTAATTGTATTAACATATTTATATTTGTTTTGCATTCCCTACTGGCACCAGTGTACTCATCTTTGAAATATTTTTCTTCCTTGTTCTTAAGTGGCTGCCACTGATCTGTGTCTTGGAAGGAATCAGATAGCAGATAGTGAAGATGGGAATAATGTATAAAGTAGCACCAACAGAGGGCCAGAGGGACCAAAGAACCGTCCATGTGTAGAGAACAACTATACTGAATGTAAATTGTTTTAGGGTGTGGCAAAAGATATATGGAGTGGTGAGTGACTCCATCAGTTTTAACAGAGAGAAATCCATCATAAAGAACCCATTGTGTCATGTCAAGGCTCATTATTATTTTAAGAATTTTAGTATGAAAAAATCTTGATCAGATTTTTGGAAGTTCTTTGTATCACATGAAGAGTAAACTGAGGCAGGTGAGCAGTAAATAAGGGTGTAAGAGCTTAGATAGATGTGGGAGATATCTGGCAGGCCAAATTATCAACCAGGAATTATTGATCAGCTGAATATGAACACAGAGTGAAAGACAAGAGTTTAGGATAACTCAGGTTTCTTGATTGTGTATATGCTGAGATGTGTTTTCCATTAAATGAGGTAGTGACTATAGGGAAAGAAACAATGTTGGTTAATGGTGTGTAAGTATGACTGTACTGGGATATCATTTCTGTTTAGGGCATCAACCGCTCTGCTTGTAGGATTTGGGACTTTTGTATGGAGATGCCAATGAAAACATAAGTACACATAAACATCTTTGGACTTAAGAACACAGCTTTGAGTCCACATCTCAGCTCTGCTACAATGCTTCCTATGTATTTTGTTCTCTTTCCTTTTATTACCACCAGGCTAAAGCTCTTGGTTACTTAGAAACTTCAAGTTCCCTTTAGGTTGATCTCTGCCATGAGAGCTGTCCTGAGAATTGAGGCACTCTAGGTTTGGAGCAGGTGTATCTAAGCATTGAGTGCCACTAAGATGCCTAGCCTGATGCAGCACAGGACTGGAGTGGGTTCTGTGAGCAGCATCTTTCCAGTTCCATTCTTCTGGGGTGTGTGCAGAACCTCTCATCAGTTTGTCAAAGGGATTTGTGATTCCTCAAATGAAAAGCATTGGTAGAGAGAGTATTGAATTCTGTAAAGTGTCACAGAGTTCCAGAGAGTGTGAGTGCCTGTTACTGCTGGTTTTTAAGATTGCTGGTGAAGGAGAGAAGGAAGACACGGGCAAGGGCAAGGGCAAGGGCAAGGGCGAGGGCAAGGCACGATTCAGAAGAAAAGTAAAGGGAAACCAGGAGCATACTCTTAGGGTCTCAACTGCAAGTTTTGCTGTGTAGTCAGTGTTCACAGAAGCCACAAGATGGCGAGCTTGTCCCTCACAGTGAAAGTAAGTGGAAGGGCAGTGGAGAGAGAGGGAGAGGGAGAGAGGAGGACGGAGGAAGGAAAGAAGAGAGGGAGGAGAGAGAGAGAGAGAGAGAGAGAGAGAGAGAGAGAGAGAGAGAGAGAGAGAGAGAGAGAGAGAGAGAGAGAAAAGAGGGAGAAAACAGTGTGTTCCTGCTTCTCTACACCCTCTTTAAATTTTCCTTACCCCTTTAATTTGAACATAAAGAACTGATAGGTTTTTTTTTCTGTTAGCTTTGGCTTATAAGCACAGTTGTTTTTGAAACAGTAAAGATAAAAATAAAACAGGCAACCCCAACCGTTTGTATTTCATACTCAGATAGTTATTGATTTTTCAACAGATAATTCATTTTCACATTACTAACAGATAAATCTAATTGTCAATACAGTTCTCAAAACTGTTGGCATTATTAATATCATTTAAATAGCTAAGTATTAGGTGAGAAGCCAGGACCTTTTTGCTTACAAACACATGCGTATATACACACATGCATATTACTATTTTTTTTTCTTGTTTTGAGATAGGGTCTCCCTATGTAGCCGTGGCTGTTCAGGAACTCATTTGCAGACCAGGATAGCCTCGAACTCACAGAGGTTGGCCTACCTCTTTGTCTTCGAAATAATAGGATTAAAGATGTGCACCACCATACCCAGTTTTGTTATATAATATTATTATTACCACATTCTTCTGTCTAATGAGCAGTGCTATGTTCCAACAGTAAAAAGTTTTCCATTTTTAATGGATTTTAGACAACTTATTTTTAATACTTGAGATTTCTATTCTCAATACTTTGACATACCTCAACATATCTTATGATATTATAAATATATGGAAGAATGTAAGCTAATGTATTTTTGGTGTATTGACTAATATGTATATATTGATTAATGTATATTTAATGCTCAATATAAAATTTACTTTGCTTTTGCTGTGCAGTCAAGTTGAATTTTGAAGTAAATGTGAGATAAATGTTAGTATTATCATTGAGGATCACAGGAATTAAGTGAATTGTTGAAGATTTAATAGTTGGCAGAATCATAATTTGAATACGGATTTTTTTTCTGCTCTGAAGTTTACTCTCTTTTTCATTGTGCCTACTATCTCCAGTGAAAGCATTCACGTGTTTGTTTACTAGAAACATTTGGAAGTTACAATGTAAAACTTTAGCGTATTTGTGCTTCACTCATGCTATAAGCTGGACAAAAAGAGAATTTATATCACAAGGAAATAGTCATGATGTGCTTTTATTTAGTAACTGGTTTTCTCCTGACCATATTTCTCGGAAAGCTTATTTAAAAGAGTCCATTTAGAGTTGTGCTGACTGATGGTGAGAGACCTTAGTTTGTCTCACTTGAGGGATCTGGGCTCCTGGCTGGATGCACATATTGAGCTCATTGAAACCTCGTCCTTCTTGTGACTCCTGTTGAGCTTAAGGTGGTTTACCCAGCACAGTGACCTTCTGCGTGTCAGTAGCTTAGCTCTGCTTCAGGATGCTGTTCAGTGCTGGGACTTACCTGTGTCCTGGAAAACACTGCGGTGAAGACTGTAAGCCTAGCCTAGCGTCTTACAAATGCAGACTAGCGCACTGAGATCCAGCTCGGAGGGACTTTCCAGATTCCTGCATGGCGATGTCTGACTTTACTTCTTTTATTATTACAATCTTGCCATAGTGCCTTTTTGTCTTTTAAAAAAAAGTTTAAAGAATAGTCATTTAGAAATTATAAGCTTTGTTTTTGCAACACATTATTATTATTTTTTTTTCTCGAGACAGGGTTTCTCTGTGTAGCCCTGGATGTTCTGGAGCACACTCTGTAGACCAGGCTGGCCTCGAACTCAGAAATCTGTCTGCCTTTGCCTCCCAAGTGCTGGGATTAAAGGCACGCGCCACCACTGCCTGGCCAAGCTTTGTTTTTGAAATTGAGGGAAAACAACTTTTTACCTGAACCAGGACATTCAAGTTTTTCTTTTAAGTTGTATTATGTTTTTTCATAACTGTAGTAGTAATAGTAGTAGTACTTGGAAGATAGAAGTAATAACTGTAAGATAAATAAACTGGAAAGATTGGCTATAAATGAATGGTTATTGAAATTAGATGATAGGTTTATTACAAATTTGCTCTCCTTTTGTTTCAAAATTTGAATAATAAAACACAAGGTGACATATGGCACATTTTCTGTCATCAGTGATAAGGGATGTCAACCATGCCTGTTAGGACATGCTTGTAATCCCAGTACTCAGGGGAGAGTTGAGGCAGGAAGGCTTTAGAGTTCAAGGTGGGGCTATAGATCCAGTAAAACAAGAAAAGAGAAAAATACCTTTAAATCTTTAACTATTTTAATAATATCTTAATATTACTTCATGTTTCATGTGAGGATTTTAAATTTTTTATTCATATGAGGATTTTTAGCAAACATGTCCAGGTAGATTAACTGTTGATTGGACCATATAAACACATCTTTGCTTCTTTGTTCAGTTTATAGATTGATCATGATAAAAATGATTATTTTGAGTAACACGTATTTATTCTTCCACCAAATGTCATCAAACATTATACTGGAGTCTGAGGATGCAGCAGGCAATCAGAGTGAAAATATCCATACAGGTCACATTTCAGCATGGAGGGGACAACTAATCAATAAGCCAGTATGATTCACATCTTTGAGGATAAACGCTTTGAACACAAATAGCATAAAGGGAAAGAGAAAATGTGAGGTAGGCTGCTTTGTATAAATGGTCATTAAGGGAAGTGTTTTTGCTAAGGAGATGTTCAACCAGTGGACTACAGGAAATGAGAGGCTGACACAGGGTACGCCCCAGTGAAGCAAATCCCCCAGGAGCCCCTTTCTACATACCTACAAAGCAGAGAATTTCAACATCTCAGCAAAGCTCTTCATTTCTTCACTTTCAGGGTAAGAAATGGGATTTGGAGTTGGAATCCCACAGCTGATAAAACCTTTAGGATTAAACAATAAGAACCAAGACAGAAAAAAGGAGAAAAGATTCCTCATGTTCTCTTGATTTTTGTTTTCCCTTCATAACAAAAAAGTCAGAAAGAAAAAAAAAGGTAGTACCTAAAATGACAATGGTAGGTCGTGAAATTGTTTTATATATGGCTATTATTTTTCCCCTCAAAAATAAAGTGGCCACTTTATTCCCATCTGTCAGTAAGTTCTTTTTTTCTTCTTTTTCCATATCTATTTTTTAAGAGAGTAGTTCAGGCTAGCCTCCATCTCTTGCTCCTCCTTCCTCAGTTTCCTGAGTGCTAGGATTACAGGTACACACTGCACCACCATTCCTAAAATATCTCCAGCTTTAAAATTCATCACTTGTAACTTGTTTGCTTAGTTGAGAAATACACAAACCTAATCTACGTAAATACATTTTGTTTCATTTTTGTACTGTCACATAGAAGAAGAGTAAGTAGTGTCTAGTGAGGCCTTGGAATAAGCTAAATCAGTGATACTGGTGGAGGCCTAAGGAGAAAGAGTAAACCCCTTGTAAGGGGGAGCTTTTACTCAACTTGGTTTGCTGCCATGAAAGAATATTTGTGAACACTGAGTATATTTCTGACCCCCTTTTTTTCTGAGATAAGATTTCTTTGTGTAGCTCCAGCTGTTCTGGAATTCACTCTGTAGACCAGGCTGGCCTTGGACTCAGATCCACCTGCCATTTCCTCCCAGGTACTGGGATTAAAGGAGCACACTACACTGCCTGTCTTATTTTCTGACTTTTAAAGAAAAGCCAGAAATTATGTCTTATGTGTTATTCTTTTTATTTTTTTTAAATTGTTGCCAACTAAATAAAATCATTTCAAACTATTCTAAAGGCCAAACAAAACACCCATGAGATCAGAATGAGGCCAGCAACTCAGAAGAATTTTGCTTTCCATAGAACAGAGCTAATTCTTACTGCTCCCAGCAAGCACAACATAGAGAAAATAGGAAGAGTGCTGCAGTTATTTTGAGGTGAGTGGTTTTAGCCCATGTGGCACTGAATGCTTGTTCTTCTTGTTGCAGGATATGGCCAGACAGGGCCCATGGCTCACAGGGCAGGCTATGATGCTATTGCCTCTGCTATGTCTGGTCTAATGCACATCACAGGACCTGAGGTAGGTATTCTTAAATTATTCTTATTTATTTCTCATCAAGTTATTAATTAGAATTAATTTTAGAAAGAAACCAGGGAAAGAGAATGACTTTTTAAAATTAATTATTTTATTTATTTATATTCTAGTCTTTGCCCCCTCTTTTTGGTCCCCGCTTCCACAGCTTCTCATTTTATTCCTACTCCACCTTGCCTCCAAGAGGGTGCTTCCCCCTCCCCAGACTTCCTCCTCCCCTGGGACCTCAAGTTTCTTGAGGATTAAGTGCATCTTCCACTGAGGCCAGAGGAGACAGACTTCTGCTATATATGTGCCAGGGGCCTGTGTCTGCCTCCTGGTTGGTGGCTCAGTCTCTGGGAGCTCCCTGGGGTCTGAATTAGTTGAAACTGCTGGTTTTCCTATGGAGTCTATCTCCCCTTCAGCTTCTTCAATCCTTCCCCTAATTCAACCATTGGGTCCCTGACTTCAGTCCAATGGTTGGGTGTAAGTATTTGCTTCTGTCTCAGTTAGCTGCTGGTAGGGCCTCTCAGAGGACAGCCATGCCAAGCTCCCATCTGTAAGCACACCATAGCATCAGTAATAGTGTCAGGTCTTGGTGTCTCCCCCTATGAGATGGATCCAAAGGTACACTGGTCATTGGGCCACCATTCCTTCAGTCAATTCTCCATTTTTGTCCCAGCAGTTCTTTTAGACAGGAACAATTGTGGGTCAGGACTTTAGACTGTGAGTTAGTAAGCCTGTCCCTCCACTTGAGGCCCTATCTATCTATTGGAGGTGAACTTTTTGAGTTCCCTCTTCCCACTGTTGAGCACTTTGGCCAAGGTCACCCCCATTGAATCCTGAGAGTCTCTCACCTCCTGGATACTTTCTAGAGGGTCTCCTACCTCCTAACTCCTGAGGCTGCTTGTTTCCATTCATTCTCTTGGCCTTCTGTGTTTCTCTCTTGTCTTCCCATGTCTGATCCTGTTCCCCTTTTCCCCTCCCCCTCCATGCTAACACCTTCCATCTGCCTCCAGTGATTATTTCCTTCTGCCTTCTAAGTGGATCGAAGCCTCCTCACTCGGGCCTTTCTGCTTATTATACTTTCTAATTCCATCCATTCACCTGCAAAATTCATGATGCTCTCATTTTTAATAGCTGTATAGTATTCCATTGAATAAATGAACCACATTTTCTGTATCCATTCTTCTGTTGAGCGACATCTGGGTTCTTTCCAGCTTCTGGCTATTACAAATAAGGCTGCTATGAGCATGGTGGAACATGTGTCCTTGTGATATGGTGGGGCATCTTTTGGGAATATGCCCAAGAGTGGTATAGCTGGGTCTTCTGGTAGAACTATTTCCAGTTTTCTGAGGAACCACCAGATTGGTTTCCAAAGTGGTTGCACCAGCTTGAGGTCTCAACAAAAGTGGAGGAGTATTTCTCTTTCTTTATATCCTCACCAGCATCTGCTGTCACATGAGTTTTTGATCTTAGCCATTCTGATTGGTGTGAAGTGGAATCTCAGGGTCATTTTGATTTGCATTTTTCTGATCACTAAGGACTTTGAACATTTCTTTAAGTGCTTCTCATCCATTGTAGATTCATTGGTTGCAAATTCTGTTTAGCTCTGTATCCCATTTTTAAATTAGGTTATTTGGTTTTTTGGAGGTTAACTTCTTGAGTTCTTTGTATTTTGTCCAGAAGTGTATGAGTTTATTTCTGGGTCTCCTATTCTATTGATCAACCTGTCTGTTTCTATACTAATACCATGCAGTTTTTACCACTATTGCTCTGTAGTACAGCTTGAGGTCAGGGATGGTATTCCCCTAGAAATTCTTTTATTGTTGAGAATTGATTTGGCTATTCTGGATTTTGTTTTTCCGTATGAAGTTGATAATTGCTATTTCCATGTCTGTGAAGAATTGTGCTGGAATTTCGATGGGGATTGCATTGAATCTGTAGATTGCTTTTGGGAAGATATCAATTTTCACTTTGTTAATCCTACCAATCCATGTGCGTGGGAGATCTTTCCACCTTTTTAGGTCTTCTTCAGTTTTGATTTTCAGGGACTTGAAGTTCTTGTTGTACAGATCTTCCACTTGCTTGGTAAGAGTTACACTAAGATATTTTATACTATTTGTGGCTATTGTGAAGGGTGTTGTTTATTTTATCTCAGCCTGTATATTATTTATATAAAGGAAGGCTACTGATTTGTTTCAGATAATTTTGTATCCTGACACTTTGCTGAAGATATTTATCAGCTCAAGTAGTTCTCTGGTAGAATTTTGGGAGTTGCATATATATATATGGTGAATAATGGTCTCGATGTATATAATCATATCATATGCAAATAGTGATACTTTGACTTCATCCTTTCCAATTTGTATCACCTTGATATCTTGTTGTTGTCTAATTGTTGTAGCTAGAACTTTGAGTACTATGTTGAAAAGATACAGGAAGAGTGGGCATCCTTGTCTTTTCCCGGATTTTAGTAAGATTGCTTCTAGTTTCTCTACATTTAATTTGTTATTGTCTATTGGTTTGCTATATATTGCTTTTACTATGTTTAAGTATATGCCATGAATTATTGACCTCTCCAGGACTTTTAACATGAAGGAGTATTGATGGTCATGTGGATTTTTTCCCGTTAAGTTTGTTTATATAGTGTATTATGTTGATGAATTTTCATATGTTGAACCATCCCTGTATCTCTGGGATGAAGCTTACTTGATCATGGTGAATAATGGTCTCGATGTATTCTTGGATTTTGTTTGTGAGAATTTTATTGAGTATTTTTGCATCTATATTCATAAGTGAGATTGGTCTGAAGTTATCTTTCTCTGTTGGTTCTTCGTGTGGTTTAGGTATCCAAGTAACTGTGGCTTCATAGAATGAATTAAGTAGTGTTCCTGCTGTTTCTATTTTATGGATTAGTTTGAGGAGTATTAGTTCTTCTTTGAATCTGCTGGAATACTGCACTGAACCAATCTGGCCCTGGGCTTATTTTGGATGGCAGGTTTTTGATTACTATTTCTATTTCCTTAGGGTTTATGGAATATTTAGATAGTTTACCTGATCTTGATTTAACTTTGGCACATGGTTTCTGTCTAAAGAATCATCCATTTCTTCTAGATTTTCCAGTTCTTTTTAGAGTATAGACTTTTCTAGTAGGTTCTGATGATATTTTGAATTTCCCCAGGTTCTGTTGTTATTATCTCTCTTCTCATTTCTGATTTTGTTAATTTGGATACTGTTCTTGTGCCCTTTAGTTGGCTAGGGGTTTGCCTATCTTGTTGATTTTTCAAAGAACCAGCTCTTGGTTTTGTTGAATCTTTGTATCATTCTCATTGTTTGTTTGTTTGTTTCTTTTTTTTTTCTTTTGGTTTTTCGAGACAGGGTTTCTCTGTATAGCCCTGGCTGTCCTGGCACTCACTCTGTAGACCAGGCTGGCCTCAAATTCAGAAATCTGCCTGCCTCTGCCTCCCAAGTGCTGGGATTAAAGGTGTGCGCCACCACTGCCCGGCCATTCTCTTTGTTTCTAACTGGTTGATTTTAGCCCTATTCCCTAGGATCTACTCCTCTTGGTGTGTTTGCTTCTTTCTGTTCTAGGGCTTTCAGGAGTAATGTTAAGTTGCTTGTATGGGATCTCTCCAATTTCTTTATGAAGACAGTAGTGCTATTGAATTTCCTCTTATCATTGCTTTCATTGTGCCTCATAAGTTTGGGTAGGATATGTATTCATTTTCATTAAACTCTATAAAGTCATTGATTTCTTTATGTCTTCCCTGACCAAGTTATCATTGAGCAGAGAGTTGTTCAATTTCCATGAGTATATGGGCTTTCTATTGTTTTTCTTTTTTTTTAAAAAAAGATTTATTTATTATTATACATAAGTATACTGTAGTTGACTTCAGACATACCAGAAGAGGGTGTCAGATCTCATTACAGATGGTTGTGAGCCACCATGTGGTTGCTGGGATTTGAACTCAGGACCTTCCAAAGAACAGTCAGTGCTCTTACCTGCTGAGCCATCTCGCCAGCCCTCTATTGTTTTTCTTGTTATTGAAGTCTAGCCTTGGTTCCAGGTGGTGTGGTAGAATGCATGGGAATATTCCAATCTTGTATCTGATTAGGCTTGTTTTATGTCTGATTACATGGTCAAATTTGGAGAAGATACTGTGAGATGCTGAGAAGAAGGTATATTTTCTTGTTTTGGGGTGAGATGTTCTGTAGATACCTGTTAAATCCATTTGGTTCATAACTTCTGTTAGTTTCACTGTGTCTCTGTTTAGTTTCTGTTTCCATGATCTATTCGTTGGTGAAGTCTCTCACTGTTATTGTGTGAGGTTCAACATGTGTTTTGAGCTTTAGTAAAGTTTCTTTTATGAATATGGGTGCCCTTGCATTTGGAGCGTAGATGCTCAGAATTGAGACTTCCTCTTGGTGGATTTTTCCTTTGATGAATATGAAATGTCCTTCTTCATTTCATTTGATAACTTTTGGTTGAAAGTTTGGTTGAAATAGCCAATAAAATTATTGGCTATTAGAATGGCAACTCCAGCTTGCTTCTTGGGACTATTTGCTTGGAACACTTTTTCCCAGCCTTTTACTCTGAGATAGTGTCTGTCTTTGTCACTGAGGTGTGTTTCTTGTATGCACCAAAGTGCTAGATTCTGGCTCCATATCCAATTTGTTAGCCTGTATCTTTTTATTGAGGAATTGAGTCAATTGATGTTGAAAGATGTTAAAGACACATGATTGTTAGTTTCTGTTTTTTTTTTTTTGTTGTTGTTGTTGTTGTTGTTGCTGGAGGTGGTATTATGAATGAACTCTTTGGGGTTTGTTGTGAAACGTTTAATTTCTTGTGTTTTCTTGGATATAGTTACCCTCCTTGTGTTGGAGATTTCATTCACTGGGCTGGATTAATAGTAAGATATTGTTTAAATTTGTTTTTTCTTTTCATGGGATATCATGATTTCTCCATTTATGGTGACTAAGAATTTTTCTGGGTATATTATTCTGGGCTGGCATTTGTTTTCTCTTAGAGTATGGATGACATCTGTCCAGAATGTTTTAGAATTTTAGAATTTCTGTTGAAAAGTCTGGTGTACATCTGATAGATCTGCCTTTATATGTTACTTGGCCTTTTTTCTTACACGTTTTATATTCTTTCTTTGTTCTATGCATTTAGTGTTTTGATTATTATTTGTCAAGAAGATTTTCTTTTCTGGTCCAATCTGTTTGGTGTTTTGTAGGCTTCTTATACATTTATGGCCATCTCTTTCTTTAGTTTAAGGAAGTTTTCTTCTACGACTTAGTTGAAGATGCTTTCTGGCCCATTGAACAGGATTCCTCACTTTCTTTTATTCCTATTATTCTTGGATTTGATCTTTTCATTGTGTCCTGAATTTCCTGGATATTTTAGGCTAGGAGCTTTTTACACTTTGTATTTTCTTTGAACCATGTGTCAGTATTTTCTATGGTATCTTCTCAGCCTGAGATTCTGTCTTCTGTCTCTTGTATTCCACAGATCCTTGCATCTGTATCTCTTGATATCCTTCCTAAGTTGTCTATCTTCATTCATGGTTGCCTCCTTTTGTGTTTCCTTTATTGTTTTTATTTTCATTTTTAATTATTGGAACATTTTGTTCAATTCCTTTACCCTCTTTTCCTGTATTTCTTTAAGGAATTTATTTGTTTCCTCTTTAAGAGCTTCTACCTATTTGCCTGTGTTTTCTTTAAGGGAATTCTTTATATTATCTTTAAATGCCTCTATAATTTTCAAGAGATGGGATTTTAGGTCATTATCTTGCTTTTCAGGTGTGTTAGGGTATCCAGGGCTTGTTGTGGTGGGAAAACTGGGTTCTAGTGGCGCCAAATTGCACTCAGTTCTATTGCTTATGATTGTGTACTTGCTTCTGGCCATTTGGTTATCTCTTGTGTTAACTGGTTTGGGTGACTCTGACTGGAGCCAGTGTCCTTGGAGGCAAGTAGAGCTCTGTGACATGGGTTAGAGCAGGTCTCCTTGGAGGTAGGCAGTGCTGTGTCTGGTTAGGGTGGGCCTCTTGTGCCTCTGTTTAGAGCAGGCCTCCTGTTTCCCTGGTTACTACAGACTTCCTTGGAGGCATATAGGCTATGTCCTTGGTTACTGTAGATCCCCTTCAAGGGAGACAGGCCGTAGGGTACGGGAGAGTATCAGGCTGCTGATCTGGCCTGGTTGGGAAAGTGGACTGGAAGGAAAGTGAAGCTTGTGTGGGGGGTCCCATGTCAGCTGGGCTCTTTATGTTTGGTTATTGAAAACTTACTGGGAGGCAAGCTGGCTGTGGTGTATGTGCCATATTGGCTGCAGATCTGGTTGAGAATGACTTTTTAAAGTACATTGTAGATGTGGTTAGTATAAATGAGCCAAAACTTAAATGTCAATATGACTTTATGAAAAAGAGCAATCTTTTTTTTAATACGTGATAAACTTTTGTTTTGTTTTTTTTTTTTATTATTATTCAGACTACTATTCTAAGTCAGCTTTATGTGACTTGGGAATATTCTTTCATGAAAGAGAATGGCTGATTAGATGATAGATGTCTATTTTTGCTAGTGTTTAGTAAATATACATAGAAGATCTTTTTCATCTAGAATATTTTAAGTAGTCATGTGTTTGAAAATTTATTACTGAAAGTGACAGATATAGATTTGTTTCACTTGCCATATGTACTATAGTCTGAATTGTTGAATACTATGGTTCCTCTCCATTGATAGTGTGTTGCAGAATTTCTAAATGAATATAGGTGTCCAATATATGTTGGGTTAGATCAGAGCAAAGACTTTTGGGGGAAATATGAACGTTACCGACATAATACAAAGGCTTGGTATGAAAGCCTAGTAGACAAAGGTAAAAGACACCCATTTCAAACCAAACAGGCGGCAGTCACTTACAGCAGGTGTTCCTCCTTTCAGCTACTTTTCTTTAGTTAATTCTAGAGAGATCACTGCAGGGCTAGGATAAACTGAGGCAGAGTGATGTCCTTTAAATCTTACATTTAATTCAAAGCAACTATGGGGTTTTAATGTCTTAAGATACAAGGACCTTTGTACTTCTGTTTTCTGATGTTTCATTTTTAGTCACAGAAAAAAAATGTATATAGCCCTTCCTTTAAATAATGAAGGGACTGATTTTCTTTTTGTTCATTGAGAGAACAGAGAATGGACATATCTGTCTTTGTTCAATCCCTGGGCTCTCATTTGGTAAAGATGTCATTATTGTGAGTGCTTTTATTTATAAACCCTGAATTCAGTAGGGAAGAAGTGAAAACATTTGGAACCCACCAGTTTTTATGCAAGTGCTAAAATGAGTGAAGACTATGAAGGTGAAGACATTTGCGGTGCCATTGGTGAACTGTGCTACATTCTGACAGTGTAGCTACATAGTGTGTGCTCTGCCTGGTCATTTCTAAAGATTATTTTCTTCTTTTTTTCTTTTACTGAAAATAGATTTTTTTCATACAATACACTCAAATTGTTGGTTCCCCTCCCACTATTCTTCCAATTTCCTCCCCACTTTCTCTCCCACTTGGATCCATACCCATTCTTAGAAAACAAACAGACATCCAAGAAATAATTAGAAATTAAAACAAGATAAAAAAAAACTGGATTAGGACATAAAAACCAAACAAGAAAAAGAGCCAAATAATAGGGACAAGAAAAGATACACACAAGAATTGCTGCTTGGGTGGCCAAGAGCCTAAGACTGTATAGGCCAGTGACCTAAGGGAAATCCAAATGCTAGTGTTCTACTAAAGGAACATAGCACCTTAAGACATTTTGCTATAATCAAAGTTGCCTTCTTTACTCAGCCATCATCAGAGAAGCTTCTTTCTGCAGTAGATGGGAATAAATACAGAGACCCAAAGACAATATGCAAAGACTGAGAGACCTAGGAACATCAGCCATAAAAGGGATCCTTCTATCAAATGCTTCTCCTCAGGGCATAGGGAACCCTGGCAGAAGAGGCAGCAATAAAAGTATAAGAACCTAGGGAGACAAAGGACACTAAGGGATCAAAGCTTTCTAGACATAGAAAGACATCTGAACATAAGAACTCACAGATACTGAGGTAGCATACACAGGGTCTGTGTAGGACTGAACCAGTTGGGGTCCTAGACTGAAAGGAGAAATGGAGATACTCACACATCCCTAAGCCAAAGCAATCTCCAACTGATAGCTACTTGCAAATGAATAATTTTTTTTTTCTGCTGGGATATCTTCCTGGGGAAACAAACTACTCATGAGAGTAGGTAATCTCTAAGCCCACAGCAGATGGCTAACAGAAAACTGAACTCAATAGCATCTTGGAGGTTCTTTATCTTATAGTGTTAAACCAAGGCATTTTGTTTTCTTGTTTTGTTTTTCTTCCTTACAGGTCCTTCACACATACACACGCACACACACACACACACACACACACACACACACACACACACCCCAAAGTGTCCAGTTTTGTGTTTTTATGAATATGTGTTTTTAATTGATCATTCTGGCAGAGGTGTGAAGGAAACTATGAGTAGAATCAGTATTTAAAAATTTATTTTTAAATATTAATGTCTATTTTATTATATTCAATACAATATATATTTTTATATCAATTGTAAAAATGGTGGACATGTTATTAAATGAACATAAATAAAGTCTTTTTGTTTGTTTGTTTTGTTTTTAGTAGAGCTTTAAAATCTTGGCTCTTTCTATGTACAAACCCAAAATGAGAACAATTTTTAGACATTGGAGTTCATTGTAATAGGGCTGTACTTCAACGTCCCTCACATCACCAAGGGATTTTACCTCCATAGTAGCTAAGCTAAGAGTTGACAGTTCTGCACTAAGGAATAAATTATAGGCATGATTATTTGGATAAATATTTCCTGCTATGGTCAAAGCTATTTGACTTGAGTAATTGTCTTCATTCTCACCCCACAGGGAACAGGTTACATTCATTTAAGAAATGGTTTGTGTATTAAGATGGTTCATCCATGAAGTCATTCATTAACTGTTTCAATGAACAATGATTCTGCTTGGAGGGTGGCACAGACATTAGGTGAGGGTAAGATTCTGGTTCATTGACTGTGATGATCTTAAAAAAATTCATTTCAGAAAAAGAGTAACTTATAAGTTCCTCTTCAAAATTGATATAATAATTATAAATATCAAGCAAAGCATTCAGTCTCAGTCTTTGTTGTTCCCTTAAAAGCCACCTCCCAAATTAATTGTCTATGTTTATTTTGGCTGTATAAATAATTTTGAAATATGTAAGCTGTTCTGAAAGCCATAATATAGTGTAAGAACATCAAATAAACAATCCTTCTAATAGAGAGGCTGAGATAGGAGAAGCATGATTTAAAGATGATTATGTGGTACACAGCAAGACACTGCCACATGCAAACAAGCTGAAAGTGTTATATAGATTGTATAATATTGGACCTATTTCTCCAATTACCAAATTAGAGAGACCACTGGATGACAGCCAACAAATTTCTAATTACTCATATTTTTGAATTTCAATTGGTTAGGATATGTTGGTAATATTAATTTTCATATTAAGAGATATTATGGAAAAGTGATTGTTACTTCTGATTATTTTTGATGTTAGAGATGGAATTGTTTTTGTGGGTTTGTTGAAAGATTACTCTCTTGCTTTTTCTAGGGGTACTTTCACTCCTTGTGTTGGTATTTTCCATCTATTATCCTTTATAGGGCTGGATTTGTGGAAAGATATTGTGTAAATTTGGTTTTGTCATGAGATATCTTGGTTTCTCTGTCTATGGTACTTGACAGTTTTGCTGGGTATAGTAGCCTGGCTGGCATTTGTGTTCTTGTAGGGTCTGTATGGCAGCTTTCCAGGATCTTCTAGCTTTCATAGTCTCTGGTGAGAAGTCTGGTGTAATTCTGATAGGCCTACCTTTGTATGTTACTTGACCTTTTCCCCTTATTGCTTTTAAAATTCTTTCTTTGTTTAGTGCATTTGGTGTTTTGATTATTATGTGACAGGAGGAATTTCTTTTCTGGTCCAGTCTATTTGGAGTTCTGTATGTTCATGGGCATCTCTTTCTTTAAGTTAGGGAAGTTTTCTTTTATAATTTTGTTGAAGCTATTTACTGGCCATTTAAGTTGGCAATATTCACTCTCTTCTATACCTACTATCCTCGGTCTTCTCATTGTGTCCTGGATTATCTGGATGTTTTTGTTTAAGAGATTTTTGCTTTTTGTGCTTTCTATGGTATCTTCTGCTCCTGAGATTCTCTCTTCTATCTCTTGTATTCTGTTAGTGATGCTTGCATCTATGACTCCTGACCTCTTTCCTGAGTTTTCTAAATCCAGGGTTGTCTCCCTTTGTGATTTCTTTATTGTTTCTACTTCCATTTTTAGATCCTGGATGGTTTTGTTTGTTTCCTTTACCTGTTTGATTGTGCTTTCCTGTAATTCTTCAAGGGATTTTTGTGTTTCCTCTTTAAGGGCATCTAGCTGTTTCCTGTGTTTTCTTGTATTTCTTTAAGGAAGTTATTTATGTCCTTCTTAAAGTCCTCTGTCATCATCATGAGAAGTGATTTTGGATCCGAATCTTGCTTTTCCGATGTGATGGTATGACCAGGACTTGCTATGGTGGGAGAATTGGGTTCTGATGATGCCAAGTAACCTTGGCTTCTGTTGCTTATGTTCTTGCCTCCTGTCATCTGGTTATCTCTAGTGCTACCTTCCCTGGCTATATCTGACTGGAGCCTGTACTTCCTGAGATCATGGTTGTGTCAGAGTTCCTGGGTGTCAAGCTGTCTATGGGACCCTGAGATCCCGGTGTGACCAAACTCCTGGGATCCTGTGATCCTTGGTGTATTAGAACACCTGGGAGTGGAGCTTCCTTTATGTGTTGTGGGACTGGCTATGGAGTTTGTGCCCAAGGTCTGGTCAGGGCACTGGCCCAGCCCAGAAGGAACCAGTGCCACTCTAAATATTATTTTTGAATTAGCTTACAAAGCAGCACATTTCATTGTCACTTTCATAGCACTTTATTTTAGTTGACCTTCCTCATTTGCTCTTTTCCCTCATAACTTCTTTCCTATAGCTACACACACACATGCACACACACACACATATTTAATGTGATTTTAGTTAAATAAAAATATGAATCCTATGTCTTTTTCAACATTCTCATTCATACTTTTAGTCCTTTCTCTTTCTCCTCTTGACCTCCTTACTAGCTTCTCCTACTAATTCCACATTTCTTCTTTTATATCACTCTTATGCCATGTTCCTCTCTCTAGTGCACTCCCTGCCATGGTGGCTACTCCAGATTATATATTCACATCTGAAGATTTGGAGCTATGAAACATATATAAGAGAGAACATGTGCCATTTGTGTTATTTGGGTTACCTCTGTCAATATAGTATATTTTGGTTCTATTTGACTACTTATAAATTTCATGATTTTATTTTTCCTTATGGATGAATAATATTTTATAGTGTCTGTGTATCACATTTCATTACTCATTCATCAGTTAAAGAACATTTGGGCTGTTTCATTTTTCTAGCTATTGTGATTAAAGCAGTGATGAACCTGGTTGGAGAAGTACCTGTTGAGCCCTTTGAGCATCTGACAAGGGTGGTATAGATAGTCATATGGTACATTTATTTTTAGCTTTTTGAAGTTTCTTTGTATTAATTTCCAGAGTAGATGTACCAGTTTGCAGTTCTACCAAAGGTTAATGAGTATTCCCCTTTCCCTACATCCTCCCTAGCATTTTCTGTTAATTGCTGCCCCACATGTCAATTGTTGCCTGTAATTTATTCACAAATAAAGTCCTACTCAAAAAGTTCAAAAGAACTTTTTAGGAATTAAAATATAACTGTCATTTTTTCTTCATTCATTTTACTTTCTTAAACTTTTTCAAGTACCTGCCCTCTAACCTCTCCCATCCCCTTTACTACTTCTCAAATTCATGACCTCTTTTTTATTTTATAAACATGTGATTGTTATATATGTTAATTTCATAAGACACATAAACACAACCCATTGTATCTGTTAAGTGTTGTTTATGTGTATTTGATTTCAGGGCTTACAACTTGGTACTGAATAACTAATTAGGAGGTTCATTCTCAAGAATGACTAATTCTCTCCCTCTCAGCAGTTATTAGTTGTGTGTAGATTTTTTTCTCTTTTTTTCCCCAAGGAAATATTTTTTCCAGTTCAACTTTTTTTTTTAAAAAAAATTTAATTTATTTTATTTACTCCTTTTTTTACACTCCAGATTTTTTATTAGATATTTTATTTATTTGCATTTCAAATGTTATCCCCTTTCCCAGTTTCCCTTCCAAAAACCTCTTATCCCAGCCCCGCTTCCCCTGCTTCTATGAAGGTTTCCCTCACCCACCCACCCACCCACTGCAACCTCCCTGCCCTTGTATTCCCCTACACTGGGACATTGAGCTTCACAGGACCAAGAGCCTCTCCTCTCAAGGTTATATATGCAGCTGGAGCCATGGGTCTCTCCATGTGTACTTTTTGGTTGGTGGTTTAGTTCCTGTGAGCTCTGGTGGGTCTGGTTGGTTGATATTGCTATTCTTCCGATGGGTTGCAAACTCCTGCAGGTCCTTCAGTCCTTGCCCTAATTCCTCCATTGGGGTCGCTGTGCTCAGTCTGATGTTTGGCTGTCTGTATCCGCATCTGTATTGGTCAGGCTCTGGCAGAGCCTCTCAGGGGACAGCTATACCAGGCTCCTGTCAGCAAGCATTTCTTGGCATCCACAATAGTGTCTGGGTTTGGTGTCTATATATGGGATGGATCCCTAGGTGGGAAGTCTATGAATGGCCTTTCCTTCAGTCTCTGCTGCACACTTTGTCTCCGTTTTTCCTCTCTTGAGTATTTTCCCCCTTCTAATAAGGACTGAAACATACACACTTTGGTCTTTCTTCTTCTTGAGCTTCATGTGGTCTGTGAATTGTATCTTGGGTATTCCAAACTTTTGGGCTAATATCCACTTATCAAGGAGTACATGCTATGTGTATTCTTTTGTGACTGGGTTACCTCATTCAGGATGATATTTTCTAATTCCATCCATTTGCCTAAGAATTTCATGAATTCATTGCTCCCCCTCCTGATCCACCCTCTGACTGTTCTACATCCCTTACCTCCTCCTTCTGCCATATCTTCATGAGGATGTCCCCACTCCTCACTCCTATCCCACCAGGCCTCCCCACTCCCTGGGGCCTCCAGTCTCTTGAGGATTAGGTTCATCTTCTCTGACTAAACCCAGACCTGTCATTCCTCTGCTGTATATGTGTGTTGGGGGCCTCATATCAGCTGGTGTATGTGCTCTGGTTGGTAGTTCAATATCTGAAAGATATTGGGAGTCCAGGTTAGTTGGGACTCCTAGTCCTCCTATAGGCTCACCCTCCTCCTCAGCTTCTTCCATCTTTTCCCTGATTCAATCACGGGGCCAGCAGCTTCTGTCCAAGAGCTTATTTCTCTTGATTTTTGTTTTTGGAATTTCATATAGTGTACCAATCACACTTCCCAGTTCTGCTAGGGGAATAGTGAAAAAGCAACGATAAGTTGAGAGGAGGGCAAAGTAGAAGAGGGAGCACAGGGAAGGATGAATCCCCAAAGACCTTTATAAAAAGACATATAGAAACCCATTAGTGTAGAAAAATTTTATACATGCCTAAAAAGTCAAAATGCAGTTTTCCCATATCAGAGTCCACATTACCCCTCCAAGACAAATAACAAATAAAAAGCTCATATAGGTTATGACAATTGCCTCCCAGAGGTTGAAAGTAAGTCCCTCTTGCTACAAATACCTCGTACTTCAAACACAGGACTCAGAAGATTCAAGATTGGTCTGAGGATTAGTACTGTACTAATGTGAGCTGCCAAGTGAAGGAAGGAACCAAACAAAAGTTCTAGCTAGCCAGGGTGTCTATGAAGTACATTTACTAACACAGCCAGATAATTCTGAAGGGTTAAAGCTGGCATTCATAGCTTGGTAGTAACTGAAAGCTCTCTAGTTATACATAAGGCTCACTCAAGAGGAAGGAAATCATGCCTGGTACTAGAACTCAGTCAACTACTCATATCTGGTGAGATCATGGATCTTAGATGAGAACATACAATCATCACTTTTTTAGACCAGAATAATTCTTAACTGCTTTCTAAATATTTGGTTTTACAACCAAAGATAATTTATCTCGCATCCTCCCCATGAGAAAAAGAAAGAAAAAAAAAACCCTCTTTTTGTAGCAGAAAACCACAACCAGTGACAATGTAGAGGACAGCAAATCGTAGGGTGACTATACCAGAGGTGATGGTAGTTTTATAAGAGTGGAAGACCAGAAAATTGGCTGTAAGATTATATTTCTTAAAATGATAGGGTATCTATCAATGATACTTCAAAATATGGCTACCTAAACCAGACTAGAAAGAAAAATGGCAACACGAATGAGCATGTTAACTGAAAAAGAAGAAATTAAATAGGTCCCATTCTTACACACACAAAACCCCCAAAACAACAACAACAAAAAATTACAGCCACCAGGGCCATGTTGATATGAGTGGCCTATGTAGTCACCTTAGGCCATGTTGATGTCTGTGGTCCTGCTGTAGCCAAGGGCCAAGTTCTTTTTAATAAATTTATCTCTTTACATTTTCTAGTCTTCTGTAATATAAAAATTTTAAAGTATGTTCACAAGATCCTCTGAATTTTCTTGGAGTCTGTTAAGTTGTATTAATTTTCATCTCTAATTTTATTAATCTGCATCTTTTTTTGGCTAGTTTGGCTAAATATTTGTTAATCTTGTTATATTTCCAGATTACTTATCCCTTATTTCATTGATTCTTTTTTCACTTCTAGTTCACTAATTTCAGCTCTGACTATTATTATCTCTTCCAATCTATCTTTTTAAGGGTGTTGCTTGTTCTTGTATTTCTATGGCCTTGAGGTACATCATTAAGTTATTTATTTGAAATCTCTCAAATCTTTTGATGTAGAAACATAGTTCTATAAAATTCCCTCTTAAGGCTGCTTTCATTGTATCTCAACAGATTTTAGTATGTTCTGTTTTCATTTTCATTCAGGTATAGAAACAAAGTTGATACCCTTCTTGCTTTACCCAATTTTGGCTCACTATTGTGTTGTTGAACTTTCATGGATTAGTGTACATTCCGTCTTGTGTGCTGTTCAGATAGAATGGGGCATATAATTTCAATTTCCCTGCATTTGTTGAGATTTGTTTTATGTCTTATTTTGTGGGAAGTCCCAGGGCTGCTGAGAAGAATTTGTATTCTTTAGTGTTTGGCTAAAATTATGTATACATCTCAGATGATTTTAAGATGTCACTAATTTTCAGAGTCTCTTTAGACTATTAAGTTCTTTTTTAAAGATAACCTTTGTGACGGTTTGAATATGCTTGGCCCAGGGAATAGCATTATTAGGAAGTTTAGCTCTGTTGAAGTAAGTGTGACACTGTGGGCATGGACTTTAATACCCTTGTCCTAGCTGCTTGGAAGTCAGTATTTTCCTAGCAGCCTCCAAATGAAGATGTAGAACTCTCAGCTCCTCCTGCACCATGCCTGCCTGGGCACTGCTGTGCTCCCACCTTGATGATAATGGACTAAATCTCTGAACCTGTAAGCCAGCCCCAATTAAATGTCCTCAGCCCAGCTATACTACTCCTGGGCATATATCCAGAAGATGCTCCAACATGTAATTAGGATACATGCTCCACTATGTTCATAGCAGACTTATTTATAATAGCCAGAAACTAGAAACAACCCAGATGTCCCTCAACAGAGGAATGGATACAGAAAATGTGGTACATCTACACAATGGAATATTGCTCAGCTATTAAAAACAACGAATTTGTGAAATTCTTAGGGAAATGGATGGATCTGGAGAATATCATTATGAGTGAGGTAACCCATTCACAAAAGAACACACATGGTATGCACCCTCTGATAAGTGGATATTAGCCCAGAAGATCAGAATACACAAAGTACAATCCACAAACCACAAAAAACTCAAGAAGAATGAAGACCAAAGTGTGGATACTTCATTCCTTCTTAGAAGGGGGAACCAAATACCCATGGAAGGAGTTGCAGAGACTAACTATGGAGCAGAGACTGAAGGAAGGATAATCCAGAGACTGCTCCACCTGGGAATCTTTCCCATATTCAACCATCAAATCCAGACACTATTGTAGATGCCAGCAAGTACTGGCTGACAGGAGCCTGATATAGCTGTCTCCTGAGAGGCTCTGACAGTGCCTGACTAATACAGTTGTAGAGGCTCACAGCGTCCATTGGACTGAGCACAGGGTCCCTAATGAAGGAGCTAGAGAAAGGACCCAAGGAGCTGAAGGGGTTTGTAGCTCCTTAGGATGAACAACAATATGAACTAACTAGTACCCTCAGAGCTCCCAGGGACTAAACCACCAACCAAAGAGTACACATGGAGGGACTCATGGCTCCAGCAGCATATGTAGCAGAGGATGGCCAAGTCGGTCATCAATGGGAGGAGAGGCCCTTGGTCCTGTGAGGGTTCTATGCTCCAGTGTAGGGGAATGCTAGGGCCAGGAAGTGGGAGAGGGTGGGTTGGTGAGCAGGAGGAGTGGGGAGGGAACAGGGATTTTTTTGTTTTGTTTTGTTTTTGTTTTTTATTTTTATTTTTTTATTATTTTTTTCTTTTCCTTTTTCGAGGGGAAACTGGGAAAGGAGATATCATATGACATGTAAATAAAGAAAATATCTAATAAAAAAAAAAGAAAAAAATGTTGTCCTCATAAGAGTTGCCTTGGTCATAGTGTATGTTCACAGCAATAAAACTTGTTTTTTAAGATTGGGTCTTGAATTGCCATTTGTTAGTGCTCTGGGATTTTTTTCTATGGTTTTAAGTCTAAATGTGTTTCTTTTATGAAATTGTCCCTATTTTCGGTACATGTGTTTAGCATCGTTATATCCTATTCTTGGACTTTTCTATCAATGAGGATAGTGTTCTTCCTTATCTTATCTGATTTGCCTTGCTTTGAAGTCTGCCTTGTTAGATATTGGAATAGGATACTTGCTGATTTCCTGGTTCATTTGGTTGGAATACCTTTTTCTTTCTGTTTACCCTTTGGTGCTTGTATGAGGGGTGTTTCTTGAAAACAGTAATAGGATGGATCTTGTTTTCTGGTCCAATCTGCTTGTCTGTGTGTCTTTATTGGTGAGTTGAGAACATAAATATGAAGAATTATTATTGAAATGTGTATTAATTTCTGTCATTTTGTTGCTGTTGTGATTGTCTATTTAATTTCTTTTGATTCAGCGTCCTGAAATTGTTTAATCATTTCTTGTGCCTTCTTGGGTGTGTTTAACCTTCTCTTCAGAACTAAGTATCTCTCCCGGTATCTTCTGTAGAGCTGGATCAATGGCCTTTTTGTTTTGAAAATTTTTCTTTCTCCTTCAGTTATATGTCTACCTATATATATATATATATATCCTATATCTTTGTTGGATATAGTGGTCTGGATTGATATCTTTGACCTTTCATAAGTCATAAAACATTAGTGCCAATCTCTTCTGGGATTTGTTTTTTTCTGTTGCAAAATCTGCTGTAATTCTGATGGGCTGGCTCTGTGAGTTGATCTTTTTCTCTTGATAGTTTCATTATCCTTCCTTTGGCTCTGGGAGATGATCTTTTTCTCTTGACTGCACATCCTTTCTTTGGTATGTATGTTTAGTATTTTGACTATTATGTGCTGTGGGTATTTTCTGCTTCTCTCTGTTACACACTATGCCAGTAGGATCTTGATAGGTATCTCCTTTTATATATTAGGAAAATCATCTTGTATGGTTTTGTTGAAAATATTTTCTGTACTTTTGGCCTAGATCTCTTCTTTTTTTTTTTTTTTTAATACTAATTATTTATAGGTTTGGCCTTTCTATAGGGTCCTAAAGGTGTGCATGTTCTATTCTTATTTTCTTTTCCCTTTGGATTTAACATTTTCTTTGACTGTTTGACAAATTATTCTACCTCGTCTTCAAGACCTGATACTATCTCTTTCTCTTGGTGGTATATATTGGTAGTGGCTTTCCTCTGAATTTTTTTTTTGTTCAAATTCTTGAATTTTTCATTTTAAGTTTTATTTCATTTTGGCTTCCTTAAGATAGTCTATCTCTTTACTAAATTCTTCTTTGATATGTTGAATTGTTTTTATAATTTCATTTAACTTTTGTGGTTTTCTGATCTTCATTTATTAAAATCCTCTGAGTTCTTTGATAGTGTTTATTATTCCTATTTTGACACCATTCTCTTGTACATCATCTAAGTAACCTTTCTCAGGGATATTAGTATGGGAGAAATACTTTTTGATAGACTTACTGTTTTGATTATTCATGTTTGTTTATTTGCAGTGTGGCCAGGTACCTGGAGTTAGATCCTGTTTCTTATGGAAACCTCACCTGTGTATTGTTGAATGAGTGCTTTAAGCTCTATTTCCACATTCTATTATATGGTTCAGTCTTTAGGCAATTCAGTTTAAATGCTGAAATGGAATATCAGAAATAGTTCTGGCCCTGCTCAAGCTAAGTGAAATTTCTAAGTTCAGAAGCAAACTCTCTGCATAGTTAGAGGAGTTTTACATTTAATCTTCTAGACCGTGGTAGAAATGCTTTGGACTTTTCTCAGGTAACATGTGCTGTTGCTGGTATGCATCTAGCACCCTTCTCTGAAGAGGGAGAAATTCTTAGTTGGAGGGAATGTTTGGTTGGTAGCACCAATCTTGTGTCTCTCTAGAGAGTGAGCAGATGTACTCTGTAGGGATGAGTGGTTTCGCCAGAGTGGTTAGAGATGAGTTCCTGGGAGGGATGTGGGCAAGAATGAATGACAAGGGTAAATGGAATTGTTGGCTGCTTAAGTTGAACCTCCATGCCTGAAAAGGGTATGTGCATTGTGGTATAGGAGCAACTTTTTGAAGTTTGTTTAAACTCTTATTACTAGTTACCATAAAATTTTAATGATTAAACATTTTTAGCACTAAAATATTTTATACCCACTTTCAGGGATCATAAGTCTTTGTTTGTCACTAAGGTTTCTTATGTGGTATTACTATTTATAAGTTTCTGCAGAAATACATGTAAGTATTAAGTGGCTTTCTTAATATCTTTTAAAATCAAAGTTTAAAATTAAAGTTACTATTTAAAGTGGTGGGTTTCATTATGATATTTTCACACATATGTGTCATTATGTGCCTTTTAAAAAAGCATATGTCATTAGGGTATTTGTCAGCTATTAGCATGATTATAAAAAAATTAAACAAGTTTTTTTTCTCCTTTTCTTCCTCCTCCTTCTGCTGTTTCTTTTCTAAAACATCATTTCATCCAACAGGAGAAAAAACTGTTTTAACTCTTTCCTGGAAGATTAGCATACTTAAATTCAAATCCAGCAATTCATTAATTTTTTATTTAAGTAAAATAAATTAAAAAGGAATTTCAAATGTGTTTGTGAAGCTTTATTTTTTTTTGTTTCATTTGACTTGGTTTAGGTTGGCTTGTATGCCTCTTGAGAAATACAGTAGTAAGTATACACAGGTGATATCCTCAATACTAATTTGTTGCATTTATTCATGTGTATGTATGTGTGTGCTCATATGTAGATATGCATGCTTCAAATATAATTCTTTTATTTAGCTACAGAATGCCTGAGAAATAGAACATCAACCAATATTCAATATCTGTTTTTTTCCATTTGATCCTCAAATCAGGATGGAGATCCTGTTCGCCCAGGAGTGGCCATGACTGATCTTGCCACTGGCCTTTTTGCCTATGGGGCCATTATGGCTGGCCTCCTACAACGTTATAGAACTGGAAAAGGACTGTTCATTGATTGCAATCTACTGTCATCTCAGGTACCAATCCATATAACATTTTAGTTGATTTAACAATGTATTGGGTTATACCTTTTTTGATAGAATCCAATGGGGACATGTGTAAAACCCATTAAAATTAAAAAAGCAAACACACCCTATATACTGCTTTGTTTTGAATGTATTTCCTTTCATATTATAATTAAAAATAATGATGATTTTGTTACAATTTAAACACTTGTTTAATTAGAATTCCAGGTTTTCCTTGTACTAGAATGGTTTCTTTACTCCTGTTGAGAGCACAGTAGGATTCTTCTGTTTCACTGATATATGAGCTCTCTAACTTCCTTGGTGCCATTTCTTCACATTTTATGTATCATGGACTCTCTTGTAAGTCTGGTGAATTATGTGGACCTTATCTTGGGATCGTATTCTTAAGTTCATAAAATGAGGCAGTTGAATTACAAAAGAAGTAAGTTATATGGAAATACATTTATCTCAATTTAAAAATAATTTTGTGTTATAATATATGGCTTTTACTAACATATGAAAATTTATGGAAATTGAACTATGCTAGGTAAATGGTCTGCTCCTATGCATATTCCCAGCCCTCTTTTTACTCTTCATTTTGAGACAATCTTATTAAGTTGACTGACATTGAACTCAAATTACAGCAAGGGAGATTTTGAACTTGATATCACTCTGCTTTAGCCTCTGGTGACATAATAATGATTGCAACACTATTAACAATTTGATGTAATGTTGAAAAGAAATGATATCTCAAGAATATGCAAGAGATAATATGATATGAAAGGATGTATAAAATTATCAGTGATCAAGTCATAGATATTGCTTATACTCTGGTGGTTTCATTGCCTATGTTCATAATTGTTTAGGTCCGAGGTTGATGAAAATAAAGATATCTTTTTGTATACATTGATGTTATTTAACTCCTGGAACTCTATCCAGAGACTCGAGACTAACCTCCCCTTTTAGACATTTACAGTTACAGTGAAGTAGGCGCAAGACTGGTGAAATGGAAGGGTTAATTCACTTCTAACATGACATTTTGCCTCCTTTACTGGATCGGACCCAGATGCTCTACCATATGTGGAAGTTGATTCTGAATAGATAACTTTTCAGGGATAGGAAAAAGAAAATATCTAATTTGTGCAAGGAGACATTTTACTGTGGGAAAATTACTTTCTAGACATAGAGATCTCAGTTGGGAATTTCAGATTTAAGTGGCATACATGGGAAAATAGTAAACTTGGAACACTACATTGGAGATTTTTTTTCTCTTAGGCAAGATTAAGGAGGTGTATAGAAATAAAAAAGTCAGTATGGTTGATGTTGAAATACTGTGTATGAGTTTTTAACAGCAACTTTGAATCACTGTTAGAATTTTAATGGTTTTATAAAATGATAAAAGATCTCTCTTCAGATGACTTATCTTGCTTCTCCACAGAAAGCCACAGATGGTAGTTATAGGAAGGAACTAAAAGTCTTTTCTTTTTTCTGTGTTAATAGCTGTAATGAACCTGAGGTAAGTTAAGTAACCAAATAAAACTTACATATCCAATAAATTTGCAAGACATGAAAGTTTCATAGGTGTGTGAGATGTGTAATCCTATGGGTCTCTGGGCTTACTTTGTATATCCTACTCTCTTTTGTATTGAAATGCTTAATATTGCTGAACAGAAGATTTTGTTTTTATTTTTCATTTTTCACCAAGTCATTTAAATTATGTATAGAGTTTGGTCTACACAAATTCTTTACTTTATACTTCAATTATTAATTAATTCATTAATTTTCAAAACAGTCATTTATTATGCTGTAATAGAAGTTAAAAAATTCTAGCACTCAATTGGTGATTCCCCACGTGGAATATGTTCACACATGCAAGACTGCTTCAAAATGGGTAAACTCATGGCCACATATACACAGATGTCTGTTTGTCTACCTTTCTTTTTCTCTTCCTTTTTTTCTTCCTTCCTTCCTTCCTTTCTCTCTCTCTCTCTCTCTCTCTCTTTCTCTTTCTTTCTTTCTTTCTTCCTTTCTTTCTCTCTCTCTTTCTCTTTCTTTCTTTCTTTCTTTCTTTCTTTCTTTTCCTCTTTCTTTCTTTCTTTCTTTCTTTCCTTCTTTCTTTCTTCCTTCCTCCCTTCTTCCTTTCTTCCTTTCTCCTTCCTTCCTCCTTCTTTACTTCTTCCTTCTTTCTTTCTTGATTATTCTTCTGTCCTATAATAAATATATCATGACCACATCCTCCCCTTCCTCCACTCCTCTCAGCCATCCCCCACCACTTCCCCTTTCCGCCAGATCTATTTCCCTTCAGAAAAGAATAGGTTTCCTAGTGTTATCAACCAAGTCTACATAACAAGATGCAATAAGACCAAGCACAAACCCTCATATCAAGTCTGGAAAAGGTAACCCATTGGGAGGGAAAGAGTCCTAGGAACAGGCAAAATTCATAGACACCCCACTCCCAATATTAGCAATCCCATAAACATCCTAAGCTGAACAAAACCAGCATGTATGCAGAGGCACACAAAGTTGTGTGTGTGTGTGTGTATGTGTGTGTGCGTGTGTGTGTGTGTGTGTGTATGTCTCTCTCTCTGTCTCTCACTGTCTCTCTCTGTCTCTTTCTCTCTGTGTCCATACTGATTATTGAGACTGTAAGCTTTGATAGTCTAAGAAAAATGTCTCTTTTTGAGCTTTTCACAGCATCCTCAATGCTCAGTCCAGTATTTATCAAATATCAAGCTATCAATGGTATTGTTCTTTCAATGAGAAATATCCTCATCAAAAGAATGAGGATATAGTCTCATATATTTGAAAATTTAGTTCCAAGTTGGTAGCATTGTTTGAGGAGAGTATGAAGCCTCTGGGAAATGAAAACTTGCCAGAGGAAGTATGTGTTTTGGGGGCAGGCCTGGTGTGTTTATAGCCTGGCTCTATTTCCTGTTCTTTCTCTGTTTTCTTATTGCTGACACAACTGACCTGCTCTACTCCCTTTGCTGTGCCTCTCTTCCTGCTGATAAGCTTGCTTTGTTGTGATGGAATGATCCCTTGAAACTGTTAGCTAGAATAAAGACACATCTTTTCTTTTCAGATATTTGCTTATAGCAGTGAGGAAAGCAACCAACCCAGAAAATTGATACTGGCAAGTAGGGCTGATGCTTTTAGAAGCCTAATCATTTAGTTATGTGAGGAAGAAAATGGA
>NW_022196913.1:21762607-21768568 GCF_008632895.1 Mastomys coucha | reverse complement strand
GAGCTTAATGGGCCATTCTGGTGAGAGTTCAGAAGACCAGAATGATAAGTGATATGCAAACAGTGGAGGCCTGGGCTAGTGAGATCTAGAGTTGGTCTTGCTATAATTATATCTGAGTGTAGACATTTGGCAGTATTTTGTCTGTGGGGTGAGAACTTGTGTGAGGCTGAGTAATGGACTAGTTTCATTGGTAGAAGAAATTTCAAAATACCTAGCATTCAGTCCATGACATGGTTACTTCTCAGTGTTCTTCAGATTGACAGTGAGAGCAAAAAGATGAAATACATGAAGTTTAGCAAGGAAAGTTGCATGAGCAAATTTAACAGAACATTCAGAGGAAAAAGCATTCATAATTGTTAAAGAGTAACCTCATTGTCTTCAATAAGGAAGATGCCTGAAGACAACATCCCATCCATCAAAGGCCCCAACTTGTAAAAATGCAAATTTATTTGACAGGAGAAGGCAGTCTGACTGAGAATGACATAAAATGGGTTATTTGCTAGAAGCAGTTACCCAGGAGAGTGGTACTACAAACTCATCCACCAGGGCAGCCAAGGGAACTACAGCCGTGTTTCAAAACAGCAGACTAAATCAGGCTGGCAGAAAAACTGCAGTGTGGTCTCAATGGTACTGATGGTTGCTAGTGTGAGACCAAAACAGGAAAAATATGCCTTGCAGGTTAAGACTTCTGTCTGAACTTAGGAATAAATTCCACTTTGTCCTTCATTTGTTTGACCCACTGTACCAGATATGTTCAATCACATGTGGGCGGGAGATAGGTGGTCAGGAAATACTAAGGATATATGCTTGACTATGATTGGGCCTTATTGGAAGTGTGGTGAATTATGAGTTTTACATTCTTAAGCCCCTGCAAAGCAAGACTCATAGCCATTTTTCTGGGAATCCAGAATGGCCAGAGTCCATTCACTCAGCCAGTATTTAATTAAAGCTTGCTTTAAATTGTTAAATTGTGGTAGCAGTCTTACTCTTTTTTGTTTGTTTTGAAGGATTTATTTATGTATATTGGTGCTTTATCTGCATGGACACCTGCACACTAGAAGAGGGCACTGGATCCAATGATGCTACTACAGCTACAGAGCGTTGTGAGCCACTCTCTGGGTGCTGGGAATTGAACTTAGGACCTCTGGAAGAACAGCCCGTGTTCTTAACCACCGAGACATCTCTCCTGCCCATGTAGTCTTATTCTTTTCTGGTTGGATTAACTCTAGCGTGAAAGATTCAAGACTGAGGGATCATGAAGTCTTACTCCAAAGTTACAGGCAGCTGTGGAGGTCAGGCAATGTGGGGCAATGTTAGAGGCCCTGAAAGGCCATTTCAGGAAGCTGAGATTTTATCAATCTATCTCAGCTGCAATGGAGGGCCCAGAATGCTGGAGATGCCAGGACCACCAGATAGCTGCCAAAGAAAGAGCCAGCCTGTGCAAGAGAAAGGCTATAACTGTTGTGCATGATAGGTCTGGAGGGACCAGGCTAGCCAAGCCCTCTGGAGAGCACAAGAATCTAGAGTCCAAGATACCTGATTTGGTGCTTCGGGATTGTTTGCCATGATGGATTTTGTTACTTCTTTGGACCATTTTTTTTCCCTGATATGTTTCTCTTCTTCCTTTTTCTAGTGGGAGTGTATATTGGAAGTATGTAACTTGTTTATTATGCAGTTTAACCCACAGTTAAGAAGTTGTGTTTCAAAAGACAATTTGGAGTCTTGAAGTGTTGGGACTGTTAATGCCTATGGGAACTTTTGAAGTCGATTGAATACATTTTGTGCTATTAGTTGGCCATTAGCATAGTATGGGGTCAAAGACCAAATGTGATTTGAATACAAAATGTCCCTTCTGGATTTATGCATTTGAGTGGTTTTGGTTCCCAAGTTGGTGGCACTGTTTGGAATGGTTGTGGAGCCTTGAAGAGGTAGAATCTTACCAGAGGAAGTAGGTCTTAATAGGTAGACCTTGAGGTTTTATAGCCAGGCCCCACTTCTTTTTCTCTTTCATGAATGCTAATGAAATGTGACCGACCATACTTCTGTTCCTCATGCCTGCCATGTAAGGAGAAACTTCCTTGATGAGGCATGATAGCCCCATTTACTTGTGGGTATAAGGGTGAGGTTTAAAATACAGTTAAGAATACAGTTATGCAGGTCTCAGGCATGCAGAAACTCTGCCAGTCCAGTGGCACAGGTTGCTTCTGGTCTGTCGGGGTGGTATCCTGAAGGAGACCTTGGAGCAAACTCCTCAGTGAGGCCTAAAATACCCAGAGGAGGCTTCAATCCTCGGAGCTCTAACACACCCAGAATCACAGGATCACAGAGTCAGCTTGACTCTGAAGAGTTCTGACACAACCAGGATCTCAGGGTCACAGGATCCCAGAATCACAGGATCACAGAGACAGCTTGACTCTGAGGAGTTCTGACACAACCAGGATCACAGGAAGGACAGGCTCCTGTCAGATTTAGCAAGGGCCAGTAGCACTAGAGTTAACCAGATGACAGGAGGCAAAAACATAAGCAACAGAAACCAAGGTTACTTGGCATCATCAGAACCCAATTCTCCCACCATAGCAAGTCCTGGTCACACTATTATACCATAAAAGTAAGATTCAGATCTAAAGTCACTTCTCATGATGATGATAGAAGACCTTAAGAAGGAAATAAATAACTCCCTTAAAGAAATACAGGAGAACACAGGTAAATAGCTAGATACCCTTAAAGAGGAAACGTAAAAATTCCTTAAAGAATTACAGGAAAACACAATCAAACAGGCAAAGGAAACAAACAAAACCATGCAGGATCTAAAAATGAAGTAGAAACAATAAAGAAATCATAAAGGGAGACAACCCTGGAGTTAGATAACCTAGGAAAGAGGTCAGGATGCAAGAGTCATAGATGCAAGCATCACTAACAGAATACAAGAGATAGAAGAGAGAATCTCAGGGGGGCAGAAGATACCATAGAAAACATTGACACAACAGTCAAAGAAAATGCAAAAAGCAAAAAGATCCTAACCTAAAACATGCAGGAAATCCAGGATACAATGAGAAGACTAAACCTAAGGATAGTAGATATAGAAGAGAGTGAAGATTCCCAACTTAAAGGGCCAGTAAATATCTTCAACAAAATTATAGAAGAAAACTTCCTTAACTTAAAGAAAGAGATGCCCATGAGCATTCAAGAAGCCTACAGAACTCTAAATAGACTGGACCAGAAAAGAAATCCCTCCTGTCACATAATAATCAAAACACCAAATGCACTAAACAAAGAAAGAATTTTAAAAGCAGTAAGGGAAAAATGTCATGTAACATATAAAGGCTATCAGAATTACACCAGACTTCTCACCATAGACTATGAAAGCTAGAAGATCCTGGGCAGATGTAATACAGACCTTAAGAGAACACAAATTCCAGCCCAGGCTACTATACCCAGCAAAACTCTCAATTACCATAGATGGAGAAACCAAAATATTCCATGAAAAGACCAAATTTATACAATATCTTTCCACAAATCCAGTCTTACAAAGGATAATAGATGGAAAACACCAACACAAGGAGTGAAACTACACCATAGAAAAAGCAAGAAAGTTATTTTTCAACAAACCAACAGAAACATAATTCCACCTCTAACAACAAAAATAACAGGAAGTAACAATCACTTTTCCTTAACATCTTAATACGAAAATCAATATTACTAACATATTCTAATTGATTGAAATTCAAAAATATGAAGAATTAGAAATTTGCTGGCTGTCATCCAGTGGTCTCTCTAATTTGGTAATTGGAGAAATAGGTCCAACATTGTACAATCCATATACACTTTCTGCTTGTTTGTATGTGACAGTGTCTTGCTGTGTACCACATAATGGTCTTGAAATCATGCTTCTCCTATCTCAGCCTCTCTATTAGTAGGATTGTTTATTTGATGTTTTTATATTATAGTATGGTTTTTAGAACAGTTTACATATTTATACAGCCAAGAGAAACATAGGCAATTAATTTGGGAGGTGGCTTGTAAGGAAACAACAAAGAGTGAGACTGAATACTTTGCTTGACGTTTGTAACTCTTGTATCAAGTTTGAAGAAGAGGACTTTATAAGTTACTCTTTTTCTGAGATGAATGCTTTTCCAAATTATCACAGCTAATGAACCAGATTCTTACCCTCACCTAATGTCTGTGTCACCCTCCAAGCAGAACCATTGTTCATTGAAACAGTTGATGAATGACTTCATGGATAGACCATCTTAATACACACACCATTTCTTAAATGAATGTAACCTGTTCCCTGTGGACTGAGAATGAAGACAATCACTCAAGTCAAATAGCTTTGACCATAGCAGGGAATATGTATCCAAGTAATCATGCCTACAATTCATTCCTTGGCACAGCAGAACTATATAAGAAAGCAGGTGAGTGGGCTACAAAGAGCAAGTCAGTAGGCTGCATTTCTCTGAAGATTTTGCTTCAGCTTCTGTCTCATGGTTCTTGCCTTGAATTCATTTCCTTACTTTTCTCAGTAATGGAGTATGATCTGAGAATTGTAAGCTGGCATGAATCCCTCTTCAAGTTTTTTTTGGACATGGTGTTTTTATCACAGAAATAGAAACCTAAATCAAGTGGTTTAGGAAAGTTGTAGTAGTTGTTTTGTTCTAACTTCCCCTGTGGGCCATGAACTTATTGGTCACAGGCTGTTGGTTAGGTTTCTATTATCAGGTATGGTTACGTCTTGTTTATTGTGCTTTAAGTCCTATTAGAGAACTGCTGTTTACCATCAGGATATATATGCAACATCTGTACCTTCCCATCCTCATCGTTCCTGTGGTTCACCGTAATCAGTGTTTATTGATTGCTTTTGTGTCATAACAGATTGCATATTATCCCCCATTACCATGAAAGCTAATTCTTGGGGAGGAGGCTTTTGTGTCAGACCCAGCTTAAATGCTCTCAATCCTGTGTCCAAAGTTTACAGTGTTTTCAGCAAGAGATTATTTACCTTCAACTTCTGGGAGGCAATCAAGGGAGACAGCAATACCTTAAATTGTTTTTAAGAGTCTCTTGTACTTTCTATGACCCACACCTCAAATGAGATTTGTTGGCACATTTTTTTTTTTGGTCTACTTTCTGTGTTCTTATATCTCTACCTCCCTTCCAACCCTTAATTCCAACATAATCCCTTTGAACCCCCCAACACTAGGTAGGAGAGAAGGAAGGTTAGAGGAAAAAGGGGAACTGACTTCTTTCAGCCAACAGAATAGACTACATCCTGTTGATAGGGGCATTGAGTTCCTTGGGGCAAGTTCAATATTCTTTAACAGGATATCTTCAACTTCTCTTTAAACCTCAATATCAGTAACTAGGAGCATGACTGCCTCCCAGAGCACCCCTGACTTTTTTGTGGCTCTGGGTTTAATACCTTCTCCAGAGTTCCCAGAATTAAACTATCTGCAGCTGGCAAAGATCACGCCCCTGCTAGTGCATGAGGCAAATCACAGTCACCTGCTATGAAGCAGCCTCTTACCCCACAGCTGGGATTAAAACAAAAAACAAATTCACATAATATAATTGGGTTTTTTAAAGAAAGCAAAATTCTCATTATAGAAGTTCTTTTGTCAGGTGCTGGGGTTTCATTAGTCCATGTCTCTTGGAGGTACTTGACCTAAGTAGCATAATTTCATTTAACTATCTCTCTATATAATCTTCTAGTTTCATCTATTTTTCTTTACATCTGAAAAATATTACATTGTATATGTGT
Organism: Mastomys coucha; assembly: GCF_008632895.1. Taxonomy (NCBI): domain Eukaryota; kingdom Metazoa; phylum Chordata; class Mammalia; order Rodentia; family Muridae; genus Mastomys; species Mastomys coucha. The sequence goes on along the minus strand of NW_022196913.1, from coordinate 21,762,810 downwards.
ACATGTTTTCATTTTCCAGTTTACCAGTTGGCAGATATTTAGTTTTTGTTCATTTCCTAACTATTCTAAATAGAGCAATATTGAATACATCTGAGCAAGTACATATGGAGTAGGACATTAAGTTTCAACATGGTTTTAAGTTGGATTTTCCTTGTTGCTATGGCTGTTGAGATTTTACAAACATTTCTTTTTTTTTTTTTTTT
>NW_022196913.1:21752370-21758961 GCF_008632895.1 Mastomys coucha | reverse complement strand
TCTAGCTCCTTAAGGTGTTCTGTCAAATTGCTGGTGTATGCTCTTTCCAGTTTCTTTTTGGAAGCACTCAAACATTTCTTAACTATTATATTTCTTCTGATAATTCTCGGTTCATATTTATTCCACTATTTTTAATTGAGTCATTTGTTTTCTTGATTCCTTGTATTTTGATTTCATTGTATAGTTTAGATATTAATCTATTATCAAATTTGGAGCCGCCAAAGCTTCTCTCCCACTCTGTAGGCTTCCTCCTCTCTTGACTGTTTCCCTTGCCTCATATAAGTTGGATTTTTTTTTTTTTTTTTTTTTTTTTTTTTTTTTTTTTTTTTTTTTTTTTTTTTTTTTTAGTTCCATGAGTAAACTGTTGGCCTTAGGTCCAGAATGAATGGAATTCCATTCAGAATGTGTTTTCCTGCACCTGTCCCCTGTAAGGTGCTTTCTATATTTTTTTTCTTTTCACACTTTTAGCATTTTATGTTTTACCTGGAGGTCTTTAATCCATTTGAAGTTGAATTTTTTTGCAGGGTGTCAGATGTGGATCTAACTTCATTATTTAGTATGTGATAGCAATTTTTCCTAGCAACACTTGTTGATGGTGCTGTTTTTTGCCAGTGTGTATTTTAGGGATTTTTGTCAAGTGTCAGCTGTCTCTTATTACACTCATTATTTGGCTTTTCTATTTTTATTCCACTGAAGGTCTTATATGCTAATATCAGGAAAGTTTACGTTGATTGGCTATTGTCAACTGGATTGAGTCCTGAAGGTCAGAACTTGAATAGATTAAGCCATAGCTAGCCCTTGTTATTGGCTTAACTCTATTCATCCCATACTAGGGTCATGTAAGAGATGGTATATCAGAGAATGACATGGGATTTTCTTTGAGGGGTCTATAGGTGTTGAGTAGATAATCCATAACTATTTACTGTACTGGCATACAGGGTTGTTTGAAGATGCAATGCAATAAAGGATGTGAACACAACATTGTTAATTGTATATTCTATTGATGGCTAGCATCATTAGATTTATTTGGTTAGTGTAATATATTTCACAGGGTTAGATATGTGCTGAGAATGAAAAGTTACATATTAAAATAGTTATTTTATTATTATATTTGTACCCTTTCACAATAGAGAAATATTAAGTTCACTTTATCTTTTCATTTTAAAAACATATCTAGAGTCTAGATCCAAAAACAAACCCATAGAATGTATATTAGAAATGTTACTTTTAGGTCCTTTTCAAAGAATCATGATAGGAAACTTCTCTTTTTAAAAGAAGTATTCTTTTTATTTATTTTTATTTTAAATATCTGTTCACTCACATTTAGCACATAGCCTTGTTTTTAGTTTTAGCTGCCTGGAAAACAACTTTTTTCATCCAGTGGTGAAAGACTACTACTTGTTTTGATCACATTATATAGAATGATGAATGACATTCAATGTCAGCCACTAAAAATGTGATTTTTGAATCCTCTTAAAAGTGATCTACTGTACAATAGACAAATTATGGTTGATTTGAATAGTAGCTAATTATTAACTCAGAGATGATTGCTTCAACCACAACAAAACCATTTCAGCAAGTTCACTATGGAGACATGATGGTGCCCGGGATGTGGTTTGTAGTGGGCACCAAATATTTTGTAGTTTCAAAGCTATAAACTTTTAACCCTTGTCATAAAATTCTTTTGATTTTCTCTTAGTCTTAATATGATTTAAAGTTGTTCACTTTAGATTGTCTAATGTCAGCATCTAAATACTGTGTCCTTAGATGATATTAGTAAAGAGCAAGGAAGTGGGTGTGGATGTGGTTCCAATTACTCTGCTGCTCTTACTCTTCTGTTGTGGCTTTCAGAAATATCTTTTGTAAGTTTAATATCCTTCCTGTACGTAATTGCAACCAGGCTTCCTTAATTATTCTATAGTGAGTTAGTGTTTTAGTTCCACCGTTATTTACATAGATAGAGCATTTTGTCACTTTTGATGCCATGATATTTCCACATATTTGAATGTTGTTCATATTATATGTTCCTAAACATGTTAGGATTCATAAAAGTTTAACTGATTGTAGTAGAATTTTTGCAGTAACTTTCCAAAGTATAAACAAGTACACTCCTGTGAAATTTATCATTTTTAGTTCTTCACTTGTGTTTTGTAATGTTCAGTAAGTTTTGTAAAGTTTATAACTTTTTTAAAAAGTTAATTTTATTGAAGTATACATTTTATATCATAAAATTCACTTTAAAAGTCAACTTAATGGTTTTTAATAAACTTACAAAATTACAAATCTTCCACTACAAATCAGGGTTTGAAGTGAATAGTCATATAGTAATCTCTGGTTTCATGGGAGGTCAGAGCAGACCTGTCTTGGGTTGGCGAGTGATCCTTAGCTGGGCTGATTCAGAAGAGTTCAGGACTTATTTAAATGTCTGTTACCCTGGGAAATTGACATTTATGGATTTTTTTTTTATAAAAATACATTAAAAATTGTGTAACTGCATTAATACAAAGATGAATACAATTCATTATTTTGCTTGCTGTTATTACATTCATTTTTTTAAGAAAGAAATTAAAATTAAACATTTTTTAATGCCTAAAGTACTGTGGGCATCAGACATGATGTCTATTGTACCTAATGAACTGGTTCTGGAAGAATCATGAAGAAATTTGTTTTGTAATTACTTTTTTGTAAACGTGACAAATAATTGAGATGGAAAAAAAAAACCTTGTGCATTCAGGAAGGAACTAGAGCTAAAGATGGGGATTCTGTTGAGTAGGGCACTGAGGTACAGAAGCACATCATTGTAGTGAAGGAAGCTGAGACAGTGCAGTAGGGAAAGAAAGAGCAGGAACATCACAAAGTTCAACGGTTCAGCAACAGTGATCTGGAATTCTAATATCACTTCTAAGAGGCCCATTGCATTCTGGACCTCATCAATCCTTTGAAGACCCCATCAATCCTTGCATATCTGTTATCAGTTTTTATAATTAGGTTTATTTTTAAAAAATTTATATGTATGTATTTTATTTACTTAATTTCCCCCTAATTCTCATTCCAATCCTCCCATACCTTCAACTCCTACTTCCTCTCAAATTCATGGTCCTTTTTTCCTTTATTAAAATTACAAACACACACACACACACACACACACACAAACACGTACATACTGTACGCATGCATGAGTTACTGATTACATTGTATCGGATGAACAATTAGGGAGCTCATCCCCAGGAGAATATTAATTCTCCTTTGTTCAGCTGTGTTAATTGCCTAGAGTTCATCATTTACACATTCATTTTGGCATGTCAATTGGTGTTGTCACTACTCAGGTCTTTCTTTAAGCAAGCATATTGCTGAAAGTTCAAGGAAGTAGCTTACTGATGTGTAGAAGACACTATTGCACAGCATACTTCATGGTCCTATGGCTCTTAAAATTAAAAGGGTTTCTGCCTTTCTGTGGGCCTCAGGTGTGGGAGTTGTGTTGTAGATCTATTGGCAGAAGCTGGTCAACCCACAGTCAGCTCTCTTACTTCTGTAATTGCCTCCTGTTGAAAAACATGTTTCTTTGATGAGGGCTGAGATCCACACTTATCTGTGGGTATAAAGGTAAGTATTTTGAATGGGGTAACTGCAGAAACTAGGACAGTAAACAGAGGCCGTGTGCAGGGAGGAGATGGAACCCTAGAGAGGAAGAAGATCTGGCTACAAGAGATAAGAAGCAGGGAATGGGACAAACTGGCGCTTTTAAATCTTAGGCTCACATTCCTTCTGTGTTTACAGCATTGTTTAATGCTTTCTGTGATTAAAACCTTTCCGCCCACTCTCTTTTAAGCTTGGGTTATGTATGAATGCTGACATTTATCTGCTGTTCTCTTTGGCTTTTAAGATTTTAAAATTTCTATTTATATAAAAAAAGTAGGAATTACACTAAGGTTGAAGGCTGCTAATTATTTTAACAATAGCAATTCTTCAAATTAATGAATATGGGCATTTGTTTCTTTTTCAATTTCTATCATCAATATTAATTTTTCCAATGAACGAACATGGGCATTTGTGTCTACCTTTTTTTCCAATTTTTTCATCAATATTTTATACTTTTCATTGTATGTGTATTTATCTCTTTGGTTGAATTTATTCTCAAAATATTTTATTTATTTATACTTATTTTTATTAATCATTCCATTCTTTTACATCTGAAATGATATCCCACTTCTAGTTACCCCTCCACCAACCGCCCATCCCACATCCACCCTCCCCCTCCCCTTTTCCTGTATGAGGGTGCTCCTTCACCCACCCACACTCTCCCACCCTACCACTCCATGTTTCCCTATGCTGGAACATCAAATCTCCCCGGGACCAAGGGCCTCCCCTCCCATTGTTGTCAGACAAGGCCATCCTCTGCTACATATGTATCTGGAGCCATGGGTCTCTCCAGGTATACTACATGGTTGGTGGTCTAGAATCTGAGAGAACTGTGTGGTCAGGCCATCCTATGTTGTTCTTCCAATGGAGTTGCAATCCCCTCTGCTCCTCTAGTCCTTCTGCCAGCTCCCTCACCAGGTTCCCTGAGCTCAGTCTGATGGTTGGCTCTAAGAGCCAAGATATTTTATTTTTAATAATATGTGATATCACGTTCTTGGTTTCTTCTCAAGACAGTTACTAACAGGAGCCTGTGTGTGTAAATTCTATATATAACATCACATTTGCAAATGGTGAGTTTTACTTCTTTCTATTTTCACTTGGAAGCTTTTGATTTCTTTCTGCCTAATTACCCTTTCCTGGATTGCTAATATTATATTTAATAGAAGTCTTGTTTCCAATCTTAGAGAAAAAGCTTCATATTTCACTGTAAATTACTGCTTTACTGTGGTCTAGCATTATCTGACCTTGCTGCATGGAAACACATTTTCCCTAGAACAAATTTATAGAGAATTTTTATATGAGAGAAAGTAAAGTTGACTTCTACCAAATGCTCTTCGTGCATTGACCAAGAGGATTATATGATTTTTATTTTTCAGTCTGATAATGTAAGCAAAGCCTTCTAGAGCAAAAAGAATAAGCTAGAAAACTTATACTTCCTGATTTTAAAGTATATTTCAAAGCTATTATAATTAAAGTAGTGTGGCAAAAAAAACAAAACAAAACAAAACAAAACAAAAACAAACCACAGAGCAAAGAAACAATATAAAATCCTATTAATAAAACCACTTATTTTGACTCAATTGATCATCAACAAAGGGCCAATAAGATGTAATGGAAAGAAGTACACTCTCTTCAATAAATAGCATTAGACCGCTGAGGCAGAGGGATTGCTGTGAGTTTGAAGCTATGCTAAGGTACATAATATGTTTAAGGCGAGCCTGCATTAAAAAGTGAGATATTGTCTTAAATAACAACTGCAGCAGCAACAACAAAACCCTCCCTAAGAACAAGCTGTGTTGAGAAAAGTGATTATTCACATGCAGAACATGAAATTAGGCTCCTTTCTGACATTATATATAAATACTAACTCAAACCATATTAAGGACTTAAATAGCAAACATAAAACTGAGTTGCGAGCCGCGCAGTGGTGGCCCATGCCTTTAATCCCAGCACTTGGGAGGCAGAGGCAGGCTGATTTATGAGTTCGAGGCCAGCGTGGTCTACAGAGTGAGTTCCAGAACATCCAGGGCTATACAGAGAAAGGATGGGTCTTTTATAAATCTGGAGATGGTTTGAGAATCCATCAGCTCCTTCAACTAATGAAACCTCTCCAAATTCTCTCTCTCCTGGGAGCTCAGAGAATACTGAAGACCTGTGGTTACAACTATATTTCAAGCTTAAAGAAGCTAATGTCCTTGATTATCTTGATAAATTAGGGGATTTGGTTTACAAAGCTTTCTACAAGATGGGGAAGAAATTGGAAAATGATTTTGTTGGTTGGTTGCTCTTAGCATCTCGAGAAAAAACGATGAAGGAAAATAAGGAGTTGTGTGACAGACACAAGTAAGCAATCTAAAAGTTGCTAAGTGTGTCCTTGAAGAGAATCTTCTCTCCAGCAGCCATAGAGCTCACGTTGCAGAAAATCAAACTGAAGCTCTCATTAATAAGGTTGGCTGAATTACAGCGAAAATTCAAGTCTCGCCTCAGAGGGTGTCAGTGGTTAAAGTAAAGGCATTAGTTGGCAAAGAATGGGATCCTATAACGTGGGATAGGGATGTGTGGGAAGACCCCATTGAAGCTGAGAATTTTGAATCTTCAGATTCTCAAGGGTTTGCCTCACCTGAGGAAGTAGTACCCTCAGTCCCACCCCTTGAAATAATGCCTTTCCACATGAGGAAGTTAATCCCTCAGAGTCTGATAAGACAGCAGTGACTTTTGCTGAAGAAAATGCCAGACAAGACAATACTGACATTTCTCAAGGCCCACCAATAGTTTCTTCTAGATCTATAACCAGACTCAAGGCAAAACAGGCCCCTAGAGGGGAGGTAAAAAGTGTAGTCCATGAGGAAATTCCATACACTTACAAGGAGCTTAATGAGTTTGGTAATTCATTCAAGCAGAAGTCTGGGGAATATGTGTGAGAATGGATTTTAAGGGTGTGGGATAATGGTG